>NW_016164308.1:23961-32198 GCF_001687245.7 Rhagoletis zephyria | reverse complement strand
AACATAAAATTCTGGAGAGAAAATAACAAGTAAATCTCCTAAATGTATCGTCATTTAAAATACAAAACCGCGTATGTGAGGCTGCATAAATTATTTTGAAGATTTATTTTATTTTAGAATTTATTTATTACAAAACTAGCAAATACCCGGCGTACTCACTGCGCCTTAAAAGTATATATCTTAGTGTTGCTTGACACCCGTATTGTAATATTTCATTTGTTTGACAAATTTAATTAAATACAAATTTTCAAATAGGTGGCAACGATTCTCAAACATATTTTCGGCAGTAAAATTTTCTATACTTCATGAGTTTGCAATATTTAATTTATCTTATCAAATGAATTAAAGTAAAATTTTCAAACATGTCGCAACCTCCACAAAAATATTTTCTTAAATCTCTTTCTTTAGATAGCCATATTGCAAAATTTACTTAAACTGCAATTTTCAAACAGGTGGCAACTCTCTAATTTTTTTTCTTCCCATATTTTGAGTTAGACCTCTAGCAATACATCATTGAAGACTGTATTCAATTTCATGCATTAGTTTCCGCGTGACGCGCGTGCAAACATACAGACAGACAAAAAAATATAACAATTATTGATTTGGCCTCTATTGCTCTAATAAAGACTCCTTTTAATTTTACAGACATCGGCCTGTTACAATTTTATTATATGTATAGATAAGATACACATGCATGTACATATATACATATGTACTTATGTAAGTATGTACTTTCATTATGCTTCACCAGATATGCACACTATAATAAAAAAAGGAAAGACAATTACTTGAAAATTTTCCAATTGCAACTTTTACCGGAAAGCCGTGAGAATGAGGGTTAAAAGCAGAGGAAAACGAGTATGTAGGACTCATGCGGCGTTAAATACAATACTGTCTGACTTAATTATTGCACCGCACAATTATTAAATATTTTTCCAACATCTTGGCGGCCGCATTCTTTCTGGTTCAAGTGCACAGCGGGATAAAGTGGCAAAGGATATAAAAAGTGGAAATGGGAGCGATACAAGTTTCTATTGATGGGCATGTATGAATATATACATAGTTTTTGATTATAATTATGTAAAGGATTATGAAGTGGTAAGAAAAATTCATTTAAGATGCTCATAATGTAACGGAGTAAATGTGAGTTAATTACAGTATGGACTGATGTATAGAAACATGAGGGCAATCACCAAATGAAAGCAGATACAAAGCAACTTCCTTGAGTGAACTCTTGTTCACACATACATATGTATGTGTAGATAAATTAAAAATTGGGTTTGTCTTACTTTAGTATGAGAATTTTGCCTCTAGTAAGACATCCGTAATGCTAAATCTCTCACCTGCTTCTTGACTGTTGAATGGGTCCCTGGATTCAGGGAAATTCCTGTCAACTGCTTAGCCGACGAGCTGGCAAAGAGGGGGGCGTCAATTCTGCTCAAAATGCGGGCATACCTCTAACCTCCTGTAGACACATACTAAAGGCCGAACTCATCTGGCAGATATATACCTGTTGGGCTGTGGTATCGAAGCGGGCTTTTCCAGCCTAGTGGAATTTCTTGAATATCGTAAAAACAATATTATACATTGATCTCTTATTTAAAGTAATTTTGTAATTGGATTTTTGGTGCCGACTGGTAATGGGTACAACAGAGTGACGCTGTGCGAAGTAAGAACGGTATCCAGCTAAGTTCCGGCTGATGATCAACCAGCCTGGGCCGCTATAATGCGGAAATTAACTAAAAATCCTAGTATAAACTTGGGGAGATTTACTTGTACGAAACACATTTGTATTTGCATACAAGCATATGAAAGCTTTATGTGAAAACTTTCATATTCGAAATTATTTATACACACGCACTTCTCAACTGCCGCAGAGAAAAACCTACTAAAGTAGTTAATTGCTGGCAGCCCCAATCATACTCAACACTCCCGCTTGGTGCATTACAACTCCTCCGGACTTGTCCCACACAGCAAAATCCAAAGTGCTACAAGCTTTCGGAGCTCGATATGGCTTTCGACATACAGAGGCGGTAAAAAACCAAACGCAAAAACCACGCGCAAACCCAATGAACATACATAAATACATAACCGCTGCTCAACAATCTCGCTTGATACGGGCCCCAAAAATGAATTCGGAGTTTTTTAAACGGCAGAGCCACAGCGCTATAAGCCGTAGGGACTCTTCATGGCTGTAAGTGGCAACTGATGGTTATCATTGGCCCCAACGATTGCTCCTGCCCGCTCACCGAGTTAGTCAGTGCCCACTTACTCATCATGAATTTTCGTTTTATCTGGTAACACTATGGAAGAAAGATATCTGTCTATGTGAGGCTTTTACTAATCAGCCAGTTCTATTTTACCTAGGCTAACCGCTCTGGATAGCAAATGCAAACATTTGAAGCAGCAGGGTGTTCATTTATTGATAGCCTTGAAATCTTCTTTCGAAGCAAGAAAATAAGATACACATCATAAGACTCGCGTCATGCATGTGGTATATATCATATACCATGTCATATATGCAGAAGCGTCAAAGTTTATAATATCTCTGAGTTATTTCTTGAATGATGTATTCCGTCGGCGGTTTTGCGTCGTAGGTATTTGGATTTATCGATGTCGCTATTGGTGCTGATATTATTACCAACAGGAATGTTGTTAACCGTTATATTGAACGATACTTTTGTCATTACCACTCTGTATTAACACATTTCGTTCAGACATCTGCCATGGTTAGATAAGGTTAGGTTAACGTGGCTGCTAATCAACTTCCCATCACACCTCTTAATGCAAATGGACCTACTCCTCCTTGAACCAGTTTGTGGTGTCATCGAGTCTGAGCAGCTGCCATATGTTCTACTTTGCCGCTGCGCTTAGTCGCCCAAAAATCCTGGCCCCAAAATTTTTTTTCATCTTCTGCATAGTGTAGCACATTCGCAAAGTAAGTGCCGATAGTCTCAGATTCCGCTTCATAAAAGCAGCTTCTGCAGTCGGAGTTGTGGGGTACTGCTAACCGCTCTGCGTGTTCCCCCTTAAANGTCAAAGTTTATAATATCTCTGAGTTATTTCTTGAATGATGTATTCCGTCGGCGGTTTTGCGTCGTAGGTATTTGGAGTTATCGATGTCGCTATTGGTGCTGATATTATTACCAACAGGAATGTTGTTAACCGTTATATTGAACGATACTTTTGTCATTACCACTCTATATTAACATATTTCGTTCAGACATCTGCCATGGTTAGATAAGGTTAGGTTAACGTGGCTGCTAATCAACTTCCCATCACACCTCTTAATGCAAATGGACCTACTCCTCCTTGAACCAGTTTGTGGTGTCATCGAGTCTGAGCAGCTGCCATATGTTCTACTTTGCCGCTGCGCTTAGTCGCCCAAAAATCCTGGCCCCAAAATTTTTTTTCATCTTCTGCATAGTGTAGCACATTCGCAAAGTAAGTGCCGATAGTCTCAGATTCCGCTTCATAAAAGCAGCTTCTGCAGTCGGAGTTGTGGGGTACTGCTAACCGCTCTGCGTGTTCCCCCTTAAATTATGTGACCGATAAGTATTTCCATTTCTAAAATAATATCTCTCCTTTTCAAGTAAATATAGAAGCTCTAGCGGTTTTCTCATGTCCCACTCTGGCCACATGAGTTCCCTTATATTCTGAAATTCCCTTATATTCAGCTTCCAGGAAGCGAGCGCCATGCCTTTACGGCCGCTTGACTTTTAGAGTAGATATATATTATATTTGTTGTGCCAACTACTATATGAGGTAAACTGTCAGCAGTTTCTTGTATAGACATCAGTTTGGCCTGAAAGACACTATAATGGTCTGAGATGCGGAGAAATGAAGTCAACCCTAGTTTTTCACAGTATAAGTATTTCTAAGCGGAATGCTTCACAGAGTACTAGGTGAATTGGGTTCTTGAGCAGAAAGCTGCGGGCTCAACGTAAATCCCTCGAAGACCGAACTACTATTATTCACCACAAGGATAAAGATTCCTAATTTTAACCTACCTTCCCTAATTGGGCATACTTTTTCTCTTTCTCCTTGCGCTAAATATTTCCAAGTTACTCTCACAACGAAATTAAACTGGAAAATGAACACAGAGCATATAATAAAAAGGCCAATGGTGCTCTGTATTCCTGCAAGAAAATGCTGGAAAGTGCCTCACAGAGTGCCCTGAAGTTGAGAGAACTTAGACTGTGGAAAGGACGTAGATACATACGCGAAAAATCTGACTACTTCTGTACTTCGCTTCTCTTCAAGAAAAACTTCAGCATGATGTTACCACTAAGGAAGGATTGGAACAAGTCTATTTTTACTGAAAATTCAGCTGATCTCCAAGAGTTCCGAAGAGTCTATTCGACTGCCGTATTCGGCCAGTGTTTTCATGCGGAGTTCTTTGCCATCAAAGAGGTGTGATAAATAATTTTAGCCTTGGTTCTGTAAGCAACACATCCAGCATTATATAATAGTGCAGAGAGAACGTTATGACTTTAGCTGATAAGCATTTCGTTGCACTGATCTGGGTGACGGGGCACAGCAGAATTCATGACAATGAGATGGCTGACGGAGCTAGCCAGGAACGGGTCGGATTTGGATGTCTCAGAGGCATTAGAAGTTGTTGTGCCTCTGAGCTATGTATATCAAGAGACGTATCTCTCAGCACTGGAAAAAGTGGGTAATAAAACGTGGAAAGGCCACGTAGGGTCTGCAGGAGTCTGTCTTATAAAACTCAACAAGAGGGATTTATCTCGACTAACTGCCAATTACACAGGGCACTGGGCCATGGGAATCCAGCATGGATAAGACTAGAATTGGGACACGACACCTCTTGTCGTAGCTGTAATTCACCAGATGCAGAAGAAACGGTGGAACTTCTGATCTGTAATAGCCCAGCACTACGTAGGACTAGAATCATGCTCCTAGCCAAACCCTGCTACTGCGGTTGAAGAGACATACATAAGTGATATTAACTCACTACAACTACTTAATTTCTTGATTTGAGAGAAATACCCAACTTCTGCTGGTTTCCTTTCGTGTTTNCGCTCCTACGCAAACTCTGCCACAGCGGTTGAAGAGACATAAGTTATATTAACCCACGACAACTACTTAAGTTCTTGATTTGAGAGAAATACCCAACTTCTGCTGGTTTCCTTTCGTGTTTTTATTTACAGGTTAAATAGCGAGTATTGATTTTAAATCGGCACGCATAAGTGCTAATTGTAGTTTTTCAACTCGCTATTTAAACTAACCAACCAACCAGCTTCTTCGCCTAACCTGGCAATAAGCTTGGATTCATCAATGTACAACCGAACTCCTTCTGACCACTGTACCCTTCAAACCCAGTACTAGCAATGAGATTACCACCAGCAATGAGATAAGTCAAATCATTATTGAAGTGTGAACACGTGTTTCTAAAGACATATGTATGTATGTATTTTGTAAGTATATGTGCTTTAAATTTTGTTTTTTTAACAAAAACCGACTTAAATTTTTATTTACCGTAATAAAAGAAATGGGCGTGATCACTGTGCTTCTCTCAAAACTGGTAATCGCTCCAAAACCTCGGGTTTTTCAAAAATGGTAGTCGGAACAAAAAACCATTTCATTTTTAAATCGCCGAATGTGGTCGTTTTTGAGTCAGATCACTATCAAATCTATCAAAAGTCTCTGACGCATAACGCATGAGTCATGGCGCAACTTTGTTCCAGAACTAACCTCGACATACGCAGTCTCTTCCCTATATGTGAAGATGACTCGGACGGCGTAACTCTGATTTGACATGTATTACACCGAATCTATTCATCTAGCATATCTCCTTATAGTCCAATCCCGTCGAAACTTCTCGTTCTCGAAGTCCTGCATTAGGTTAGATTAGCGACAAAATGTAACTGAATTGAGCGATTTAGACAGGGATTTCGTATGCTCCTACAACAACAGCAAGGTAGTTTTACGAATCGATAGAGGGTGTAGGTGTCTTTTGTCTGTTCTTAGACCAGTGAGACTCAGAGAGCGGGTTTAGGTCTATTAGCAGACGCGACTAAAACAATTTTCTCAGGAAAGCTTTCCAAAGCTTTATATGAAATTTATAGTGGCGAAACAAGGTAAAAAAAAAGCTCTCTATCGATCGTGTTATACTCAGTGCAGGTAGGTGCCGTCGGCAAACAGCAGATTCCTTTATTTGGACTATGTTGTTTACCGAGAGTGTAGTTAATGTCTGTGTGAACAAATGAACATGACAAAAAGCTAGAAAACTTGCCAATTATTTCCGTGCACATCCTACAAGATTATTATCGGCTTTTCCCTGTTTCAAGGCCTAATTTATGCCAATCATTTGCATCAGGAACCATTTTTTTTTTGAACTAGCTTCGGCGAATAAATTACTTTCAACAAAAAAGTAGTAAAACCTAGAGCAAAGAAAATCCGAAGAAACGAAAACAACTCAACAATAAAAAAATCGCTGCTTGCCGCCAATTGATGGCGGACAATTCGGTTCGCCGGAAATTCGCATTTATTTTAATCGGCGCATGAGAGGTGGCAACTTTTAGAGCTTTCGACGATGCTACCACTCCTTCACGCTCCACAACTATGTATGTACTTAAATCATCTACATTCTCATACTTTTTTTTTTGAACCCAACTCATCAACTTGCTACGCCACGTCCACCCAACGCCTTGCCGTCGCATTCAATCAAATGAAATTAATTTGCCACATTAAATGCGCAACGAATGGAATAAACGACGATGGTGCGGGCGGCAAAAGAGGAAGTAAAATAAATGAAATAAAGTGAATTGAAATGAAATTCATTGCTCAAACTTTGCAATTTTCTGTGCGCTTCCTTTTTCCGGCCGACGACAATGAGGCGCGCAACCGCCACTGCCACTGCCACTGCTACGTAGTGCTTTCCTCACTTGGGCAAATGAAATTGGCTGCTGTTTGCAAGCGGCGAGTGATTTTTGCGGCGCAGCTATTGACAATTGTCAGTTCTCTCACATTTCCTTCAATTCCCAGCTCATTTAGTGATTTCTTCTTTATATTCGTACAAGTAGTACATTTTGTTGTTTTTTATTGATTCCACAATGGGTTTGATGACAGAGGGTTTTTTTTATTGTAATATAAGAGCGATAGAGAAGCGTAAAAAGGAGCGGAAGCAGAAGTTGCCAAGTGAGTGAGATGACAAAAAAAACAGCACTGTAGCCTTAGTTGACAGAACAGCCATTGTTCGTCCTTGCTGCCTTTGCTTGTTCTTGTTGTTTTGGTGTTGGTAATAGCACGCCGTTGTTGTTATTGTATTTTCTTTTTTTTCAGTTACGCTGAGTGCGGAGTGAACGATTAGCAGGCACTTATTTTGGTTAAGAGGCCAATTGAGTTTATTAAATCAAGCGAGATAATTGCCGGCTAAGGTTGGACCGAAGGGGCAGGATACGGGGAGGATAATATACATATAGCCAAAAAGCGGAATTCAACATAAGTGCGCCAAGTAGAGAAAGAAAAGCATATTAGAAACGGCGGTGGAGTAGGAAATGTTAAAAAGGAAACGAATTTGGAAAAAGTGGGAATTGCTACCGAAAAAAGGACTTTAGATATTCGAATGGGGCGGTGTTAGTAGATGGACTTATTTTGACAGAAAACTTATTGCGTTTCGTATTTTTTGGAATATTGTGAACGCCAAAGGTGAATTTAAGTTCTACTGAGTAGTATTACGCGGCTCTAAACACCTGGCTTCGGTTTGAAATGCAATTTAGGATGTTTGTTTGTTTCTGTTGTTACTGAAGAAAATGTGGAATCCTTAACCAAGGCCTAAATGGGCTGTTACTTTGAGGGTAAAAAAATATTGTGGGTTGTTTATGCCGGCCAGAAATGGACCGTAATGCTTAAGCCTACCCACCCCCAGGGAGGTTCCGAAATGAAAGCGACGATCCCGGGGCCCCAGCCAAAGGCTAACAGTCCTGAGTTGCTGGAGGCTCAACTGGTAGAAGTCTAAAGCTTTCGAAAGTCTTACCAGAGACTTTAACCTGGTACCATGGAGAACAGATGCCTCCGGAGTGTATTCGTCGGCGGGACGAGAAGGACTAGTGACACAAGCAAGGCTTGCAAGACAGGCAAGACAAGCACAGACAGGAAAAGCACGCAGCAGTGCTCTTGGTAGCGGTGACGGTGGGAGTACCAGCGACTCTCCGTAGCAGTAAAGGTGGTAGCAGCACTCAATAATAGCAGCTCTCGACAAAGGTGCGTAC
>NW_016164308.1:0-18310 GCF_001687245.7 Rhagoletis zephyria | reverse complement strand
GTACATATATGCCTTATGAGTCACGTCATATTAAGACTAATTCAAATATTAACACGATATAATATAAAATATATTTCATATTTGTATGCGGCTGATAGACGAAATTCTTAAGAGTATTTGATGTTCAGATGAATTGGCGCTCACAACTCATTTCGATGCTATTCCGAATGTGAGCATTGATTTGTAGATATGTACATAAATATGTGTGCGCACCCGTTCTCCAACCTGAAAAGCCTACGGAGACTGAACAGTGTGGCCCGCGGTGCCTATTGGCACACGCCCTTTTATGATCATAGCCGGGACATTGCACGAGGGTCATGTACAGTAGAACCCTCCAAGCACACGGTGTTCCAGATCGTCAAAGAAGGTCATTTCGGCCTGTCTGACGCGACGGGTTGTGGTCCTTTTTAGTCTACGTAGACCGAATAAAATGGTATCTTGGGCTACTCGGCACACTCAGTACTCAGTATTCCGAGTAAGCAACAATATTGTGCCGTCTGCCAAAGGTGACGACGCTGTTTTATGTAGACGGAAGCATAACTCGGTTGTGAAGTGCGCCGAGTTAGTTATTTGGTGCGCGCAAGTGAGTTAGCGAAGATTCTCCGTGTGTTAGGGCGCATACATAACCCCCTACATTAAAATTCCAGTTCCCGTATTAAATTTTTTTTTGAATGCCCATAAATATGTATGCATATATTTATAACAATTCTTAGCCATAACAACGTGATATCCTTCGAAAACTATCAAAAGGCACTATAAGATGCTTAATTTCATACACATTAAATAAAACCAGCGGCAATAGTTACAGACAATAAAGGCAATTAATTGACATTAGCAACATAACTACATACATACATACTATACATAACAATTCTTGCAACACCTGCTAGCTAGCGTATGTGCGAGCTTGGTAATTAAATCAATAAACTTGATAATGCAATTCAAAAGGAAGCAGCAAAGCACGCGATGTTAAAATAACAACAAATACTTTGTGACAGCATACGAGACAGCAGCAACAAACAAGGGTTAAGGTAAAAGTAAACGCAAGGTGTTGAAGTGATATGCGAGCAGCTAAGGCAAAAGGTAGGCACATTTAAGTATGCCACTGCAAGGTACATACACCTCACTTCAGTTGCATAGGTACACATTTTTTCCTCATATCCGAACTTATTCTGGAATTTTGAGCATCGGAGAAGTTTCTTTTTAATATGATTTTGAAGGATGATAAGGAAAGGACTAGATTGCACTGTTATAGTTCTAATTATCCTTTAAATTCTTAAGGTTAAAGGTTTTAAGTGCAATTTTAATAACTTTCCTATACACATAAGGATGCTACACATGTCTGTGCCTATTCAAGTGAATCCAAATAATAAGCATAATTTTTGGGTAGTTTAATAAACAGTGGAATAAAATCCAAAGTAAGCAAGGTGTTTTCATTTTTACCACTTTTCTTTAAAATTAATTATTCCTGTGGAAAATATATGTACCTATTCAATTGGAGCGGGCTGTACATACAGACAAAGCGAGTGTAAATATTTATACTAAAACTATATCCTTGGGAACTTCATAGGTTTTAATAGTTACTCGATGATTTATGCTTGCATGTAAATGTTTCCGCCCCCAAAATGACTGAATTCAAATTCAAACAAATTGAGACAAAGTTACGGAAATTAAATTAAAATCAAATGCAAGCAATGCGAACTCACTCACACACCACATCCATACATATGCACACATATGTATAGATATATACATTAGGATGGTCAAAAATAATTAAGGTCGGAATTTTAATTTATACCCTTCTTTATTTTGAAATGAGCTCAAAGCGCTCACAGTTGTCTATGTATTTCATATGGAGAAAATCCATTTTTTCTTGAAAATGGTATAGAATTCTTGAAAATCAATCATTTTCGATCAGAAAACTCTATTTTTCTTCATGAGACTTTCAATAATAATATCCAACGGTTTATTTAAAAAAAATTTTAATATTAACAATTTTTCATAATAATAATAATAGATTGGCGCTTAGTGTTTGGCCGCGCATCTCCTCCGATTTGTTGCGTGCGTCTTAATGTTGTCACACAAAGGGGAGGGACCTACAGTTTTACGCCAACTCCGAACGGCGATTATATTTTTATGAGAAGCTGTTTTTCTTGGCAGAAACACACTCGTAGGTTTGCTGATGCTTGTCGAGGGGCGATTTTGCTTTGACCAGGGCTTGAACCCACGCCATGCAGAGTGGAAGCGCGCACTGCTTACCACTGCACCACAGCGGCCGCCATTTTTTATAGGTCCCCTAAAAACCCCAAAAAAAGTCAATGGGGGTCGCTTGTATTAAAAAATGATATAATAAACAAATAGGTTAAATAAAATGGATTTTCAATAATTCTGTTTCCATTATGATATACACGGAAAACATTGAGCGCTTTGAGCGAACTTATATTTATTTTTTGATTGTTCGATTTAGAACAATACCTAAAATACTGACTTTATTTTTCAGCATGCCTTTTGGACCACTCTAATGTACATATGCAGAAATAATTTGCTGACAAGCCCACATTCATACATACCTTGTAACAAAAATATGCAAACATATATATATGTATACGTATTTATAAATATAGTCTAGCATTAACTTAAGAGGGTTGTAGGTTGTGACAAAATGTGTGTGAACCGTTTATTTGTATGACTAACTGACATGACAGCCAGGTGCGATGTGCTCAGCGTGTAGACGAGGTTGATAGTTTCTTTGCATGCGCGCTTAATTCCGAAATGAGAATTATGACCCCAAATTTCTAAATAAATGCGAATATTTAATTGTTAAACGTAAACAAATATATATAAATAACAGGAACACAAACACAGCTGTTGGAAGTCACGGGTTTTATGCGACAAATATACAAAAATGAAAAGAAAGTGCTAATTTTATTTTGGTAGTTTTTCTTTTCAGTTTTAAAATTGGTTTTTGTTAATTTAAACTCAATTTATCATAAATAGTATAGAGGTTGAAAAAGTACTCACATTTAGGGAATTTAGCTTAGGTAGCTTTCTTAACATAGAAGACGCCTTTAACAATATTCTTCCAGATGCTGTTGTGGGGTCACTTTTCCAAGTGGGGTTGGAGCGGCCTCTGGTGGAGCTTATAAGGCTTCTTGTTGAAAGAAAACCTATCTCATCAGAGTTGGGGGTGCGTCCATAACCAGGCATGCGAGGAGAGGTACCCCTCAAGGAGGAGTTCTCGCCTCTACTCTGGAACCTTACAGTAAACTCAATTCTGATGAGACTGCAGAGTACTGGCTGTCACGTTATAGCGTATGCCGACGATATAGCACTGACAGCAACGGGCAAGCATCTCCGAACGCGAAGCGATCTTTTGCAGAGCGCTCTCTGTCTCGTGAATAGCTGGTCGAGGGAGTGTGGACTTAAGGTCAATTCCACCAAGGCCGAAATGATACTATTCACGAGGAAATATGAAATACCACCGTTATATCTTACCTCCCTAAATGGTGTGGGAGGTACACTCTTCAAAGAGGTTAAATATCTCGGTTTAATACTCGACAGGAAGTTGAATTGGAATCGGAACCATCTAGGCACCTTTCCAGCAACCGTACATAAGCTGGATTACATTAGTCCAAATTCTTGCTTCGAAAATAGGTTTTCTACCAGAGTTCCAGACAGAAGCGACTGAGTAAACCTCTCGGACCCGGGTCAAAGTTCGGCAATAAAATTTGAAGCGGAATCTACTCTAAAGGCCTCTCACTAAACTTAAGCAGGTGGCTCTCTGGCCACTGCAGCGTTTCTCAGGCCAAATAAACAGCTATAAGGGAGGCCGCCCTATGGCTTAATAACGGCGTCTGCAATCCGTCACTATTTCTTCTGACAGCCAAGCAGCGAATAAATCTTTACAGTGCAGTAAGACTTCCTCAAAAGTGGCTGCCGAATGCAGAAGTACCTTAAACGAGCTTACGGCGAAAATCACCATCAATGTGGTTTGGGTACCCGGGAACAGTAGAATACCGGGAACTTGCGCTGAAGACGAGCTGACTAAACTACGCTCAGTATACTCAGCGCTTGATGCAGGTGTTCCCCTGTCTTCGAGTAAGCACCGACTGAAATCTATTTTCATTGAATTAGCCAACGAACGTCCGTTCCGTTACTAAGCAGATTTGGCTATATAAGAATAGATCCAAAACTCTTATACAAATCGACCGATCGATCGATTATTAGCGCCGTGGTCGGTATAATTACAGGACACTGCCTAATGGGAGCGCATGCTAGGCGAGTGGATTACCCCGCCAACAATTTCTGTCGTGCCTGCGTGACGATGAGGAGGTGGAGAGGGTAGAACATTATCTCTGCCACTGTTACGCTCTGGCCAGGTCAAGACTTGCTTTATTGAATGAACCTGCTTCTCGATGTTTAGCTGATATCGACTATGTGGACGTCGGCGCCCTTCAACGCTAAGTTAAGGTTACACGATTGTTCTATCATTTGGCAAACCAAGGTAAAGGAACAAGAGCTCGTTTATAGTGGCATCACAATTGGTCAAATTGGCCTATCACCGCAACCTAACCTAACTTAACCTTTTGTATCTAAAGCATGCTATGGCCAATTTTGGAACAGTTTGATATTGTCTGTGCTCAGTACAGTAGAGCCCGCAGGCTTGAGTTGATGGTCAGTTTAGACTCCCACCAGTCATACGATTAAACCGAATGGGTACGAATACTCCAGTTCTGAGAGTATTCAACGTGGGACCCCTTTAGAGATAACAGAAAAATATCAAAGCCTCTTCTCCGAACGAAAGACCAGCAGTGGAATTCTGACAGTTGCTATGCTAAATTTCCGCCGCCAAAACTCTTTAAATGAAAAGCAGTGGGGCCTAAAAGTACACAACATGAAAAGGTAACAAATGCAATGGCATCTGCAATTGGTGCCAGCTGGTACAGAAGAGAAACCACTTTTGTGTTTTATTGAGCGCAGCAAAAATCGTTTAGGCTGTTAAAGCGCAAAATATATATAGAAGAGGCATTATGTATTACTATTGCACTTGCTTTAGATGTAGTAGTTACTTATTCAGCTGTAAATTAAATTCCATTAAACTTGTTTACATATTTATTTAGTACAAACCGCTTATAATTTGCATATGAATTTGAATTATTTTATACGAGTATGTGTAAATGCTGAGTAGGGTTTTCATTACGCATCATCGGGGATGATTATTACGTTTGACGGAATATTCTTGTTTTGGCGGTTAATATCAAACTTATCGCGGTATCATAATCATAATTATCTTTCGTAAATGAGTGATGCACTCGTATGATAATATGCTAATCATATTTTAGATTTTGTGTTGACACCGATACTGATGTAACGTGATATACGACATAAAAAATTGAATCGCTCAAGCTTTTGTTCGAATATCAAATATGCAGATTCGTGCAAAGTACATAAATTTATAAATACGGTGGCGAGAATGTAAATAGGGAAGAGCCATTTTAATGAGTTTGGCTATTTTTCTTTGTTTAGAAAATGTTTAATATTTTTTTTTTTTTATGAAAATATAGCTTTCTATGTATCTGCACGTTGTTCGCCAGTTGCTGTCCAAATAAATCATATGCGCTTTACTTTAATAAAGGTTTTACTCTTTTTCACGTAAGAAATTTTTCTTAAAGGACTTTGAAATTACAAAGATGTCATTAGTTCAAAAAATATTAAAAAAACAAAAATGCACTGCAATGGAGAATAACAATATGGCTGCAAATAAAATAGCAATTTCTTTAGAATTTAATGTAATTAAATTTTTCGGTGCACAAGGACGAATAGGAATTGAATATAATTTATTTTGTATTCTAAACTAATTTAGGATGTGGTAGTGTACATATATATTAGTCCTTAACCTACACATACTTCTTCCAAAAATAACTATAGGAAATTTGCAAAGATATTTCAACATAAAGTTTGAAAAGGACATTTTCAGTCCCTTCTTGTTCATATGCAATAAAAAACTTAAGTTTTCCTTAAATCTGCAGAATTTTCTCTTTCATTTGGTGCCAATATTGTTATCTTATATTGCACTGAATTTAATTTATTTTATTTGCACTAATCAAATTTTTGAAATTTCAAACTCCTTTAACAAAAAAAGGGACCGAACATAACAGTTATTGATGAAAACTGTCATGGAAAATTTCACTGTGAAAGTAATGTTCTACAACTAAGTGATACATACCAATCGATTTCTTTTTTCACCGACACTTAAATTTGAAAATAGATTTTTATTAGCAATTTTTATACAAAATTTAAAAAAAAAAACAATTATTTTAGATTTTTATATTATAAGTCCAAAATAAAAATTATTTTTGATTTTTATTTTATTTGTCTTAGACAAGAGTTATTGAAGACTTTTATTTACATAAGTCATCAATAAAAATCAGTCACCAACTTTTATTTTTTAAATCATTTGTATAAAAGTCAATAATATTTTTCGCAGTTAAGAAGGTGTTGGGAACCAAATTTGACCACGACTTATACAAATGACTTTTATAAGTATGATTTAAAAAATAAGGGTCAGTGTCTGATTTTTATTTATGACTTTTATAAATAAAAGCTTTCGATAACTGTTATCTAAGACATATAATTTAAAAATCAAAAATTACTGTTATTTGCAGATAAAAGTCAAAGAATAATTGACAGATTTTTGTAATAACAGTTGTAACTGTTAAGGTCACAAAAAAAATCCCGGCGTAAGGGAGAAAAATTAAAAACGCAGTTTTACTATATTTAGCCCTTAGTTTCGAGATGACAAAGATTTTTTTTTGTATTTGCTGTCGCACGGTTCAATATGTTGCGAATTCTTTGTTCATTTACATTTTTTTATATTCACCCTTTGGTTAGGTGGCAACCTTTAAAAAAATTCTAATAAAGCTTTCTCAAACTTTTTTCTATTAGTAACAGTTTTTCAGTAGTATCAGTTTGACGTTAGTTGTAATATTTATTGTTTTATCTTTTTAGATAGGGTACAATTCAATAAAAAAATTTATCTTAAATAGCCTTCGTTTGTTACAAATATTGTAATATTTAATTCATCTAATCAATTTACTTAAACTAATTTTTTCAAACAGGTGACAACTTTCTATTTATTTTTTAAACTCTCCGATTATTATAGCCATTAAATAAAGAAATATATATATAAATCGGTCAAGCCGTGTTGGAATTTCAGCGAAAATAAAAGACGGCAATTAATTTTTATAAACATAGTATGCATATTAGGGTGCATCACTCTCCATTAAAAAAAAAAAACGGTAACGCATTTTTTATCAGAATTATAAAACTTATTATATTTTCAGACCTTCGCCATAGTATTTCAGAAAAATATTAAGATTTATGCATTTGTGCGGGACTGATTTTAAAATACCTGCGAAAATCTCTTTATTTTCATTACGCTGATAAAACCTTCAAACACTTTTACGTAGACCTTTTAAGTTTAAACTGTATTTGATCTGAGGCGATTTTTGAAAAACAAATATTTAAACAAATATTTTTATATAAAAAAAACTAGATTTTTGGTGGTATTTTCAAATCAGTGCAGCTCGCGGAAATTTTAATATATTTCCGAAATATTTAGTAAATCCATGGCCTTTTTTGGTGAGTCACCCTAATGTGCATATTACACCGTGCGAAAATAAGTATGCATACATATTTAATACTTGACTGAACAACTTTTTCAAGTCTAATCCTTGCTTGTTATTCCAATCTTGTTTTTACTTAGATATGAGGAGTATGTATTTATTTCTAAATATTGAAATTGTGTGAAATATCTCACTTCAAAGCCATTACCATTTCCATACACACTTTTTACACATTGCCATGACAATTGATGCTTTGCTTTCGGAAAATTTCTTCGATTCAATGCCTTCAAAGAAGCACTCAGGTGTAAGTGAGCCAAAAACTCATTTGCCTTAAATTAGTGGCATAATGCGGCTATTTAGAGGTTACTTAAATGCTCATTAATGAGGTGCTTGAATGTGCCACAAAAACCAGCAACAAAATTTTCTCAACAATGAGACCAAAAGCGGTGGCGGCTGTTGGCTTAGTACATGCAGATATTGTACATATGCTGCTACATATACATACATATGTAGCTATGTATACTCTTACTTAGGAAAGGTGTGACTTATAGTGACAAATGTAGCGCTTCTTCATACACACATGTGTACAAATATTCACCTTTTACTACATGCTACTTATGGACATACATATACACTTTGCTAGCGGCATACATTTATCCTACCTTTCCACTTACGGTACTTTTGACATTTGTACACAATATGAGGATTTACAAATTTGTTCGTTATTATGTTTGTTTTTTTATATTTATTTTTACGACCCGGCTTTGTTGTCTACAAACAGCAAATTACATGCCTGATTTAATTTTTAAATGTTCGCTAATTTGCCAAAAATATCCTTTCAAATTGTACTTTACTGTTTATATCCCTCAACCGCTTTGTACTTTTAACTTTGCCGCTTGTTTGTGCAGAATTTCTCTTTTCATAGTCGTGCGCATGTACACACACACATACATACATATGTACATGCATATGCACGTACTCTTCACTTTTTGGTTAATACCCACCACCCAATTGTAGATGATTGTGTCTTCACCCACAAGATTTAGTTATGAATGGTTATTCATTCCGCAGGCCCCGAGCCCATTTTATTTTATTTTTTGGTTTTTTTGTTTGGTTCTTTTAAGTGCGACACACTTGAATGTTTTATTAAATGAAAATGCATATCAAGTATGCTTGAGAATTACTTGGTTCATTTTCAATTCTTATTCATTGGTATGCATACACATACTCACTCGTTCAATTGCGTTGAAGTATGTAAGCATACCCAAACACCTCAGCATGAATAGCCTTTTGTTAAGCACTTTAATACATACATACATACATATTTACGCAGACATTTTCCGCATTACTCAGTAATGGATCCTCTTAAGCACGTGCTGAACACTTTAGAAATCAGTCACTGCAGTTATGATTTCCTAAAATATGATATATATTAAAATTTTCATTTGTCTATAGTATTTGCTTTACCTGGACTAGAACTCCTAGATTTCAGATATGTGCATACACTGGTACACAGACACACAGACGGATCAAAGTTGTAGGGCAGAGCAGGAGCGGGTGCTTTTGGAACTGCCAACAAAATTTCTATTACAACGGCTACTTGATCCATGGACTGAAACTTGCGAATAGTTTAAAGGGCACGTTTCTAGTTATATTTTCTGATAGCCAGGCGGCCATAAGAGCTCTTTCCAATGCGACGATCACTTCCAGGCTCACTAACGAATGCTTTGACACTATCCAACTCTTGACAGCAAGGAATACGGTGCTACTATGCTGGGTGCCAGGACTTTTCGGGATCGTAGGTCCTTCAGTTCTTCCATAGTCGATACCTTTAAGGTAAGGAACTCATCTATCAAGAAACATTTAGCTGTTATGCAGATGCTAAGGGTCGACTTATCCACAAAAGCTGAGAAGAGCAGGCCTGTGGAACTAAAGCGGAATTTCCCTTGGTGGGCGCCAAATCTGATTTTCAGGCTCTCCTCCACAGACAGCGTTTACGAGACCTAATGATCGGCCATATCCAAATACAGCCATCGCTAGATACAGGCTATCATGAGGATCCTGAAAAGGCCAGCCTTCACGTCAGCGTTGTTCTGTCACATGTCGGAACTGGCGAGCATTGCCGTGAGAGGTCTGTATATGAAAGCAGTGACAACTGAGTGAGGGCTATGCCGGAGCGATTCTACGGGTACATAGTACATTTTAAATACGTCACAAGAGCTGGTCGTGGACATCAGTAAAGCCCTCCGAGCCTGAGAAGGTACTCGAGATCATTTGGGTCTTTAGCCCCGGGTTACCTTCTCACAAGTGGAGCGCATTGCGGATGGAGCACAGCACCAGAGTGCCGAATCAGGTAGTCCTGATGCTAAACAAGAGGTCCCTGATACTCCTAGAAAAGCCAGAAGGCGTCACAAAGTATAGTTTCGACAACATTAAAATTAGGATCAATGCCAATGAAGTCAACGCGGCAGGAAGCACGAAATAAGTTGAGCCGGAAGAAGCCAACAGCGAGGATGAAGTATCCAAGTAGACCAATCCGATGGATGGCGGGCTCAAAGGTGATTGCGTATGCTGACGATTAGTTGAAAGATGAACCAAGAAGAAAGGCCCTAGCGTAAATGCAAACAAAAGTGATCTGGTGCTTTTCGCCAGCAAGTATAAGATCCCGTCACTACAGCTTCCCGTAATGGAGAATACGATGCTGAAGCTAGGGGAATCCCCAAAATACCTAGGTTTGGTACTGGATAAAAAACTGAGCTGCGTATAGAATGTACAAGAGCATGTCAACAAAGAAATAGTGGCTCGCGCAACGGTGGCACTCTACAGATGTAAGGGAGCGATTGCATGAAGCTGAAGGCTGTCCCCTAAAATTTCACATTGGCTTAATACCGTGGTAGTTAGGCCTATCCTGCTCTACGAAGTGGGGCGGCGAGACCTAGCCAAAAATACTTTAAAAGTGTAAAGAACTGAGTCACTCTGCATTTGTAGAGTCCTACGCGCAACTCGTTCCAGGGCAAAGCGCGTCTTACTCAACATTTTGCCAATAGAGATAATTGGAAAACAATTTGCAGAGTGCGCTGGATTGAGGCTGTAGGAATTACTCGGCTGAAGAGTCATTCAAGGAGCCACATCGCAATTCAAAAAAATATGGACCCAACTTGCGAGGACTACTCTGTGTCAAGTCAAATTCAGGGGGGCTCCTGAAGACCATGGATCACTTCACTTTTGCTCGGATGATTCAAAACTGGACAACGTGTTAGGAGTCGGAGTCTTCTCAGGAAAGTATAGGTACGAGCGTTTATAATGCCTTATCCCGCATCAAATCTCAATAGCACAAAAATTCAGAAAAGTCTTAAAAGTGAGTCGTGGCCGCTTGGAGTTGTTCGATACTTCGATGACAGAAAAGACGTATAACCGGCCGACTATAGAAATAGCAACTGAGAGCCGAAAATTGCACACAAAAATTCAGAAAAGTTCTAAAAGTGCATTCTGGCTGCATGCAGTTATGCGAAACTTCGATGGCAAAAAGTTTGTACGACCGACTGACTTTAGAAAGTGCAACATGACAGTACAGGAAAGTGCAGGAAACAGACTAATTGTTAACATCCATTATAAAAAACGGAACTTAAATTCAAAACTACACGTGGAAAATAGTAATAAAAAAATTATTTTTGTGTTGTCAATACACACCTCTACACCGAAATGTTTTTTTATTTGACCTGTGTTAGTATTTTTTAGAAACCCCCAAAAAATCGTTGTCATGGGCTTTTACACTTTATCGATTAGAATCAATTAGTTGGCGATTATCTTAATTTTATTATTTTTCACGCTGTGTTCACTCTTTGTTGTTGTGTATGCATAAAAATTTGCACATAAATTGCATGAATTGCAATCAATTTTTAACCCCTACAGTTATGTTTGCATCACCGTTATGACAATCGGGCAAAAATCACCCCATTTTTCAGCGAAACGGCGAAGGACGCTGGTCCTGTTTTGTTGTTGTAGTTGTGCTTTATATGCATGTACATATATGCGGGTTGTTTTATTGCAGCATCGCATAAACAGTGGATTATAATTTTAAAAACAAATTATTCTGGCTTCGTTACGCTTGTCAAAAATCGAATTCAATCAAATTAAAACGACTTAACTCTTTTCTTTGCGTTCGAGTGTGGAGCTCAAAATTGAAATTGGCTGATTTTTGAATTAATGAGAGGAAAAATGCAGACTTATTCATGAGATACTTGCTTTGTGGGAAAGGAAGGTGGAGAATTGAGATTGATTTCTATAGCTTCATGCCTATACTCTTACCCTAAAAGTTAAACCAATTTTATACTCGCACAAAAAGGATGAAAATAATCATGTGAATTTGGTGATTAGTGGCTAATTTGGGGTTTAATGTAATTGACTGACTAACTGGACATTCGAATTGGGATTTTTAGTTAGTAAATGAACTACTTCATTTAGTTCATTTTCGTTCACGAAACGGACATTTTTTTTCGCAACACAATCGTGCATATGGCACGTTTTTGTAGAGAAAGGCAGTTAAAGCGGTGATAGTTGGTCGCTGAGAGTTGCGCACGAAGTACGCTGACGAAGCTCGAAAATTTAAAATAAACTGGTGAATTTGGGTGTGGAGAAAATAATTGGAGGTGCTGCTTCTAAGATGTAGAAGCATTGAAAAATAGTTCGTTTTAGTTCATCTGAAAATTCGAACGAACTAGTTCGTGAACTACCCAGCTCTACTTGACATACACTCATAAATGTAAGGGGAAACACTATGGTGTCACACAAAGGGTCGTTGAGCCTACCGTCGGAAAATTCAGTCTGACGCTGATCGACTTTGCCGAGAAACGAGAAAGATTGTTATGATTTTTTACGGACCTTTGCGCGTTGCCGATGGCGAATACCGCGGACGATGAAACTATGAGCTGTATGAGCCTTACAATGGCATAGACATAAGTAAATAGTGCGACGAATTAAAATACAGCGTCTATGCTGACGATGTCATATCGTAAGAAGTGCTCTGAAGGAAGAGGATGCCATCTTCTGCGCTGGAGAGCAGAGAAACTACTGGCGTGCTTTGTTGGCCTCGACCAAAATTGCTGAGGCGGTTACAGTGCCAATCAAGAAGAAGGCCATTAAAATTCTGAAAATTATTTTTTTCATGTACTCCTTTTCTAAAAAAGTTTCTGAAATCACGTACATAAATTATGGCTTTATGCAAATGTTAAGTGACTTCAGTGAGCTTGCAGATTTCATTAGCGGCCCAATTTCATTACAAACCAACATAATTCATTCATACACATTTAAAAATTTTCAACGTGTGCACAATTTGATAAACAATTAATTTCAGGCATTCATTAAAGTGAAGTTTAATTGGAATTTATTTCGTGTTTGTGCTAGTTTACAATCAAAGAAATCTTAGCTTGCATAAACAATCGAAACCGAAAAGGGTGTCTTTTTAGCCAGAGAACGAATATTTTCAACAATATGTAAGTACACTGCCCGCAAAAAGTATTGGCACAGCAAATTTGTCACAATATGTGCATACATTTTTTTCCTAATATTTTTCAGCCAATTTTTTACAAAAACGTGGTTCATTCTACAACAAAAAACAGACTTGCTAGACTTTGTGCAAAGCTCCCAAAAATTGCAGCCCACTAAATTCCAGTAAAAAAAAACTGTAAGTTCGGAGTTAGTCAAAATTCGCGTGGATTTTTGAGAATTCATTTGCATTTTTTCCATATAAAGTATTTTCGAAAAATTTTTTTTTGTATGGATGAGACTGCGTGAAAAAAATTGCCAAAAATCAACGGTAATTCCTAGCTACTAAAAACTTGTACCTTATTATAATAAAATTAGTTGGGCTACACATACTCAAAGAAATTCTAAAATATCTTATTAAGAAGTTGAAAATTTGCATTAACAAATTAACATTAACATTTTCTGAATCTTCGTGAGTTTTGCACAAAGTTTCGGAATTATTTTTTTATGCTTCTTGTTGTAGAATGAACCATATTTTTCTACAAAATTGGCGGAAAAATATTGTAAAAAATTGTTGCATATATTGTGAAAAATTTGCTGTGACAATACTTTTTGACGGTAGTGTACATTCATATGTACATATGTATATACATATGTATGCGTTTGCAGGCCTGCCAATTTCGCGAGTTGGTACTTGAGCATTCAAGCGACAATCACTTCATCGATTCGTAATTGATGTGAAAACAATGGCGATGCTGATTTCTAACAATTCAGTTCAGATTTCTAGAAACATACATACACACATGTGTATGTACGAAAAACGACCCTGCCGTAAATCGCGCTAGTTGAGAGCTATGTAGCTCTTTAAGAGGCGGTACTGGTTCTCGATCTATCCCAACGTAATGCTTTCAACTGTCTCTTTTTATTGGCGATGTCCTACGAAGTGGAAATTTCACCCCTCTGCAGAACTTTCGAACTAGTTCTGAACTGGTTCCATTTCGGACAGATCTGCGAAAATAAGTTTTTTATAAACAAAAAAATTTTTGATTTTTTAATTTTTTGATATTTATTAATTTTTTTTGTTCTTTTACAGATTGCATTTTATTCAATTTTTCTAAATTTTTTGTTTTATTTATATGAAGTTTGAAGTGTAAGCGGCACTCAACAATTTAAATTTATTAAATCTGAAAATCACAACTCCACCGGGATTTGAACTCGCTACCAACGATGTTAGAGTCGGAGGTCTTCCCGCTGAGCTATTTTCGTATTGTACGAGAAAGGAGAATTTGTGCACTTACTTCTCAATAGAGCGCAACTACCACTCCCAAAGTTTCAACTGTCCCTCAGCTGTTTTGCACAAGCTCAGAGATTGTTCTGAAATGTGTACGACGGAACTAGCGCTTTAACAGATTGTGTCTAAATTTTACTGCAGGGGAACGAAAAGTTTGCGTAAAATCGTATGCGAACATGCAAACAGTCAGAGTCCTTTGTGTTAAGTTAACTGCGACGACAATAATTGACCATATGCCAAAAAGAATGAGCGCTTTACCTGATGATATACTAGGATCGTTCGATACATTTTTCGAAATTTTAGATTGCTAAAATACTGCAATTATTAGCTTTGTTCCACATGCTTTCCGGGCTGTTTCGGTAATTAGAGCGTAAAAACAAGTTACTCTCACACAAGTGTCAACAATGTGTGAAAACGTCGGTAAGGTGCCCCGAGCGTGAGGAACGCAAAAAACCACAATTCGTGCCCGAAATCAACAAATCAGCTGTGTTCACTGACGATGGCATCCTACCAGCCCCTGCTCAGTTGAAAATGACATTACAGGACAATGCAATGAGAGAGAAAGAGAGAGAGTGATTTCCGCTTGGTTGTAAAAGCAGATATTTTCCTTTCGAATCCGTATTGATTTCATAAAGTAAGTAGATTACTTTCACATAGAGGTCACATCTCTTTCCCATGACGCTTTTACAGCAGCATAAGAAGAAAAGCTGATGACCTTTTAACTGCTCCTCAATATTTGGTTTGCAGCGTAGCGCCCTGATCCTGTCAGAGTAAACGATTGGAGTCCCACCGATCGAGGGAAGCAATTAATGAAGCACTTTCTCCTAATGAACAAAACGAGCACAGTCTTTGCAAGAGTCTGCGCCGAGCAGAAAATTTTGCGATTATGTGTCCAGAAACTTTCTGCTGACGATGAGTGCCACGTTCAGCGTAGGCATCTAGGGCCTGTTTGAATTTGGTGTAAACATTTAGCGGAGCTCTTAAAATAGGGAGGAAATTAGGGCAATTTTTTGGATTTGGAAAGACCTACAAACAGTAAGAGTCTACAAAAAAAACAGAAAAGGAATTGCGACTGAAGAAAACGTCATCTTTTTTAATTTTTTTTACCTTAATAATATCAGTTCCCAGCTATCAAAAAAAATCACAAGACATTTTCATCACTATGGCTTTAAATTTTCTCGAAAAAATAAATATACGAGCACTTCTATCTTAACTGTTGTAAGACATTTTGATAGAAGACATTTTTTTTAATTTCTTGAGCGTGGTTTCATATTAATTTTTTTTTTTTTTTTGAGAGCTGGATGCAATGCTTTACTTCAAAAAATTTTCCGTTCAGACGCCACCTTTACATTTCTTTTAAATTAACAATGAAATAAGTCAAATACTTATTAACAACAAGTACAAACAATATGTAAGCGTATTCATATAAATATGTACATACATATATATATACGTACATCTAGTGGCGTGCTGCCAGAAACCCTCTCCCGCTTCTTCATTTGTAAAAGCAGAGTTCTCAGCCAGTCAACGTCATTACCAACGAATGCAGATAATTTGTCTATCACAGATGTGCGCTGTGATCAAAATTTTCACATCTTTACGAATGAATTTTTTTTTGCATAGTTGCAAACAGTTTTATTTTACATATTTCTTTTGCAATAGTGGAAATGCATCTGTTGACTAATTTGATGAGGGAAGCGCTAACAAATTGCTCCTCTGAAAGCAACAAGCTAACAAATTACATACATGAATTCTATTCATATTGGGTGTACGCGAAATAGATTAAAGCATTTTTAATTGTGACAAACAAAATTACTAAACATATTTTAGCGAAAAATATTTATTTGCTTAGTTGTGCTGACATTTACATACTTATGTGCAAGCATGAATAGGATTACATTATAAATACATATGTACATACAGTGGTCAAAATATAAATTGGGACGCGACATTTTAGCAAGTTTTGGTTATTATTGCTATTTTGTTTAATTAGTGTTAAATTTTTTTATGAACGTAGAAAAAAAATATACTTAAAATTAAATTAAGTTAAAAAATTCTTATTCTTTTTAAAAGAAAATTAAATTAATAAAGAAAAAAGTAATAAAAAAACACGTAAAACAGGTTTCAAAAAATTTAATAAATTAAAATATTAATATCTTTCCTTTAAAACAATAAAATTTACAAATTAAAAAAACTTAAAAAAAAAATGTAAATTTAAAAACAAGAAAAAAAAATTCCGCTGACCGAGACTCGTACTAGAATCTCTCGAATGGCACGCCTAATTTTTATTCACTCGGCCGCTGCGAATATTGAAGCGACGCGAACTAAGATATATTTTCACGACGAGTGCTGAATGAGAGTGGCAGAGAGTACTAATTTCGAAATGTAAGGAAATATTAAACGAAGTGGTTGACTTCATCCTAAACTGTCTACTAACAGACTTTAAGGATTTTATTTTGAGGAAAACTACTCTAGAATTATCAAGGGTCACAGGAAGTCGGTGTTGTATGAATATATAGAATTTTTACTAAGAATTCGAATACGCGTTTTACCGGCTCAGAAATAGTAGCTGATTGATGATCGGTTCAAACTAGATTTTTCTTCATCTTTAATATCAATCGAAATTTATCGAGTTATCCATGTTTATTTGGTTATCGCAACGTATCGAATTGTTCAAATGGTTCAGTGTTTATTGAGTTTTCGAAATTTATAGACACAGTAAATTAGTTGTCGGAATTTTCGAATAGTTATCCAGCTATAAAAATATATCGATATTTATAGAATTATCACTATTTATAGAGTTAACGAAACTTAGCAAGTTTTCGTAAAGCTGCATTTACATGAGGTGATTTTTGACAGGCGATAATCACCTGCAAAAGTTGACTTGCTGTCTATTTTGAGGCAAGCGATTTTTGAATCACCATTTACACGAGTGATTTTTCTGGAGCAATGTTGAATCGCCTAGAAAATCTCCTTATGTAAATCCAGATTAATGCATCGAGTTCTTTCAACTTATCGAACTATGAAATTTGTCGTCTTATCGAATCGAAGTTTTTGGAATTTTTAAAAATATCTATTTATCGAAATTTCAAGGCTGTAAAAATTTATCGAGTTACCACTGCTTATCGAATTTTATCGTGTCACGAGTTATCGAAATTTATCGATAGCTTTAGAAAAATATAGAGCTATCAAAATTAACCGAGTTATCGAAATTTGTAGAGGAATGCAAAGTTTATCGAGTTATTGACTTATATCGAGATATATAATTTTTGAGTTATCGAAATTTATGGAATTTATTTATGAATTTATTAGTAGAGTTATCGAATATTGTGGAGTTATCTGATTTTAGTGTTTTTGAAATTCATTGAATTATCGATATGTATCACATTATCGAAATTTATCGACAATCTGGAATGTATCGGGTAATTGCCAAGTCCTCCAAAGACCTGCAAAAATATAAAAAAATTTAGTCATGTTTTAGTTCCATATGCAGGAGATTTTCCGATAAGTAATTGTGTACATTATAAGTTAAACGACGTGCTAAGTTATGTAGGGAACCACTCCAAGGGTCTTAAAAAACTAGAAACCCGGTCGAAATTCGTCAGTAACCGGCACTCCTAGTAAGAAGAAAAAGATCGAGGAGTAGCAGAACCGCGCCAAACGTTGCAAAGAAGGCTGCCGTATAGTAAAAGGCTATCATTTGAATATAAATTCACTGGCTATTGAATTTTGGGACACCAGATACCCAGTATCTTGTACATTTGAGAAAATTTTTATATTCTTTTTCCATTCAGTTTGCTGAAAAGAAAATGTAATCTTTTCGGGCGTGATCAGCCTGATTAGGAAATAAACTGCTGTACAATTTTATATGCAACGCTATTTTGGAACGCATAATAGCAAACATTTTCCC
>NW_016164307.1:19123-32203 GCF_001687245.7 Rhagoletis zephyria | reverse complement strand
TGAAGAACATTTTAACTTTCGCAGCTTGTTCTGATATACGCATGCCTATATATTTTTATTTTTTTATAGGTGGCAGCTCTGTTCAAAATTTTGTCTGAATATAAGCCTATACTTAAACTTTGTGTAAGACACAGTGTTGTTTTGCTATATTTTAGTTAACTTCAACTTAAAGAGTGTATTTACCTAAATTTGGAAAATGTGGCAACTCTCCTATAAATCTATAAAAATACTACCTAATCAAAGATATACTACTAATTTGTTGTAAAAACTCCGATTATAGGACTCCACTATACTTATTAATTGCAATAAATTTTAATTTCTAAAGAGGTGGCAACACTTTTCAGAAATAATTGGACAATACATCACTATTTTTATTAAAATATGTCGCTTAACTTATTGATTAAACTTATTCTGGCGTTTTAACCTGATGGAAACTCTCTTTAAAAATATATCCTCCTCCTCTTTCGATTAAAACCCATACTGTATCCTATTCAAAAATATATTTGAAAATAATCTATTTATATTTACTTTTACTTTTGAATTAGATTGAATTTTATTTTTTAAACAGATGGATAGTCTCTGAAAAACCCTGGCATCTAAAAACTTATACGTTTGACACCGATATTTGTTTTAGTTTTTCATTAACAATTATTGTAATTTTTGGAACAGGTCGCACCCTTCTTCAACGTTTTAAAAGTATAGCAATTTTTATGCTTTGTAACTTTTTGCACGTAAATTTTTAATTAGTTGATTTTCACTTTTCAGACAGTCATGGAGCCAAATACGATGCTTTGTAAGCAATTCCTTAGTAGTAGGGTGCCACAGACGTGGTCCCCCGCCTTGTCACGTCGTAAGTCATCTACACGATCTACTAGGTGAAGTCCAGAGGCTCATAAACCGCCTCTGGACCTAGTTATATAATAAAAAAGTGTACCTAATATGACAGGTTCTTTCGCATATTGAAACTAGCTTTCTTTTATTATATTTCTATTTGTGATTAAAAGTCTTCAACATATTCTGACATTTTCTAACCAACCTTACTATTTTTTATAAATTTCTAACAACGTATTTATGTATGAGTTTTCTGATGTCTTTAGTAGCTTTTTTTCGTTTATAAACATCTCAATTAACTATCACATCAAATCATATCAAGTCGAATCAAATCAAATCAAATCAACTAAATGTCACAGGCAATGTCACGCTCATCACCGCAATCAGTGCAATCAATATTTCTCGTGGGAACACTATCAAGCAATATGTTTTTTTTTATACGAGTATGTATTTATTTAGCAAAAAATACTGTCGTTGACAATCAAATTGCAATGCAATTAAAGTTGAACGGCGTATAATTTTTTTCCACTCTCAATTATGCTTTGATTGCATAAGGTCCACCTCCTATACACACTCACTTCAAATCTATTGAATTTTGGTTTCACACTGTATATACCTTGAACTAACACTAAAGTTAACTACACATGTATATATGTACATATGTATACATTAGGGCGGGTCGAAAATTTAATTATTTTTCAAATCCCTTTGTAATAGTGAAAATATATTGAATAATGAGGTCAGCGACAAGCCTGTAAAATATTAATATTAAGAGTTCGCTCATCGACCCCCAAGTGACACACAGCACACTGGTCGAATAGGATGGATTCTGGTTAAAAATTCAGAGTTCGGTGTATATAATTCGATAATGAATCCTTAAACGCAAACGACAAAGTCAAATATCATTTCTGGCAGCCCTTTAATATATGGTTTCTCTCAAGTGTCTCGTCTGTTGATAATTGCAGTGGTCTATAGTCAAAATATGTAAATAACAGCATTCATATATCTGGAGGTATTTTCGTCACTGGTTCCATATATACAAATAATTGCCAAAGTTATGTAGAAAAAATTAGATGTATCTCTGTGTTTTTTTTTTGCACAAATTTCTCTTCAGTTGTATAAATAACTTCGAAATATAAGAAATCGATTGCAGAAAAATGTGCCAGGGAGTGACGTTTTCAATTCAACTGAATACAAAGTTTTATCCACGAATTGGAGAGTCCCGATAAGGATTTCCCCGAATATTTTAAAGACTATTGCATTTTCCTGCAGCCACTTTTTCACATAATGGAATTAAATAAAATTTAAAAAAAAATTAATTCAGATCGAATTACCATTACGAAAAAATCGGTGCCGTCTCTAATTTTAATCGAAACCAGCTCACAAATCAAAACTTGCATGTTTTCTGAGTACGAAAAGTAAAATTTATCAATATAGTATATCCCTAATTTAATACGGAAACGTATAAATTTTTAGAAAGAACCTACATTTTGGATCAATTTTGCAGCGAAGAAAAACAAAAAAAAAAACACAGAGAAAAGACAGAGAACTGTCAAATCGAATTAAGAATGTGCCCGTGGGAATGGGGTAATTCGCGATCGTGATTGGGAGAGCAAACAAAGTAATTCAGGATGCCGTGGGAAAATGGTACTAGAAAGTATATTAACTACATGAATTCGTTAATATTTAGAAAGCTTGCTTTAGAAACATTTGTTTTTACTACTAACTTGTTTTTCTAAATATTTCGGCAACTTTTAGCCTTATTAAAAAATTATATATGGACGTATAATGACCTTTCATTTGATATATCGTATTGTTTATAACAATTAACGAATTCCCTGTATATTAGTAGCCAAAGTTTTGTTTTCAAAATTCATATAATTTGAATCAATTAAGCGGGCTAAAGATATGCTTTAAATTAATCTTTCGTGGCCAGTTATTATCGGCTTAGACCTAAGACGACATAATATTACTATTACAATACCATTGAATGCTTTTTATTTTCCTCCATACAAAATCGACCCAGCCTAATGTACATCTCTATGCTTTTTGCATACGTTTTCATGTGTGACAAGTGTAAATTAAAGGCAATTGTCAGTTGTATTTTCTGTATTCAATGCGCATCAACTACCAGCAGCTATCATGTTGGCTAATTTACTAGCTTTTTTCTTTGAATATACATATGTACTTCTATATCTCCCCTTGTTAGTAATTATATTAGTTGTTATTTGATTATTAAGTTATGAATGAAGGCAAAAAATTGAAATGTATAATATTTCATGCAAACCTTGACCTAACTCTTTGAAATTTTGCTTTCATATTAATATCGTATACATACTACGACATTTTACTGACATATCACTCCTTTATACAGTGACCAGTAGTGACACCCAGCAAAAGCAGGAAGTTGGCAATAACGGTATGGACACGGGTCGAGTCATGCTGAAGCCTGTGGCTGTGGGTCGGAAAATATCGGCCCGAACTCGAGCGTTCAAGGGCGTACAATGTAGTTCTAAAAAGCAGGAAAAGGTAGGAAAAAACGTAAGAAACTGTGGAGACACAAAAAGACTCGGTAAAAACGAAAAAATATTGACATCGAGATTTTTTAGCAACTTTTTTTGTGTAAGAATTTAATAGGTGTAATTTATTTTTTCCTTGAAGCTATTCGGTGCCATTTAGCCCAACTTAAAATATAGGCTAGCCTTAATCTCGATTTAGCAAGGCGCGTGGGACCTCCCATACAAATGAAAATTTTCATACCGCATGTCTTTGGAGGTATTTGTGGCAGAAGACTGGAACTTGGTAGGAAAATATGTACATGAAATCAGTCCGACACTAATGAGCAAAATCGGCGTTATTGGGGAAGGGGCGTTATTGAGGAAGGGGGCGTGGCACCTCCCATAGAAACTGAGTTTTTCATACTCCCTACCTCTGGAAGTAAATGTAGTAGAGTACTGGTGAGAAGATAACAAAATAGGTTTAAGAAGAAAATAGGTTTTGAAAGAGTTTTGTAGTTTTGAACAGAGTTGCCACCTGTTTAAGGATTTAAATTCAAATTATTTTATAAGTTGAATAAATTATTACAACCGAAATAGTTTTGATATGGTTTTATTGAAGGAAGGCTGCAACCGGGTTGAAAAATTAAATTCCACTTTAATTAAAGGAATTTATTGAAATATATGTCAAAATATGGATGCCAGACGAAAAAGTTTTAAAAGGTTTTAGCATGAAAATATTTTGATGGATCTTAAGAAAATAGAAGGTGTACAAATCTCTTATAATTTTTGGAGTTTAAATAAGTTAAGTTTAATAGAAATCATTTATAAGGTAATACGCAGAAATTTCATACACTCAGCGAACCTTTTTCATTTTTTCACGTTCAGCAAAAACTTTGCACACTATAACCCACTTTCATGTCATTTATAACTATTTCTGTCTCAGATTTATTCAAATTTCACGCTTCGCAACTTTCTTCATCAGGCTACAAATTATTATTAGTGTTTTTATTTGTGCGGGTTGAGGAGCTTTGAATTTACATATTTTTAACATAATTATCGCTTACACAGCAAACGTCTGCGTACAGCCACAAGAAATTCAGTGTTTTTTTTTCAATTTTCCACAATGAGTTACGCATACGCCCTGTCGCACTCATGCTTATGAAGCACACACTTCACCTACATAGCATTACGCATGCATTTATCTATTCACATACATATGTTGCCCCTTATCTTCTTCACTTTCGCTCTCAATATGTATATACTTTGGTATGTATGTATGTACGTAATATATGCACTCTATGCCAGCGAAGCATCTTCGCCCTACTACGTCTAATAAACAAATATTCGTTTCACCTTTCGACTTGAGTTTTGTGTGAAATTGGAGCGTAACTTTGGAAAAACTTTAACCAAATAAGTACCGGTTGTCGGTTGCTGCTTCAATGACGCCGTTCCACGTAGCCGCCGAACAGCAACAAATATAAAAAAAAAGCAGACGCAATACGAGAGCACAAGTGCTTGCGCTAGTTTTCTTGTAAAAATTTCTTTACCTGGCTGCGTCTGTTATGGCTTTCATCCGCTTGCTGTTAGATGTCATTTCCTTGTTGTTGTTGTTGTTGTTGCTTGCTACAACATATGTTTGTTGTTTGACTCTTACATACATACACGTGTATTATTACTTAAATTCGGCACCGCCTTCTTCAACTCAACCCGCATCTACATACATACTATGTATTTGTTCTCTTCCGCCCAATGCTCACTCGAATTCGTAACGTCTCACTTTCAAAGTTCGTTCGCTTGCTGCTGCACTTATTTATCCTTCAAATTGCAATTTCATTACTTTGCCGCTTCCTGCTGACTTCAAGGCACTACAACACAGCTGCTGTTTAGTATTGTGTGCGCGCGTTTGCTTGCCGGCTGCCACGTTGCCTCCGCCGCCCACTTTTGTTACTTTGGATTGGCTGCTGCTGTGGCTAGGTTGCCTGCTTGTCGACTTTCGCTTCTTTGGCTTAGTTTTTGCTCTTCAAGGCGGAAGTCTCAGGTATCTACTTGCAAATGCTGCAGTATTTATGTGCGCACAATAAAGCTATATCTTATACTTTTCATCACAAAAAACTAGGTCAGTATTGCAGCGTTGGCGCATGTGAACTCGTATAAATGTATTCGAGGAAAATGTTACCAGTAACGCTGTGTGTGTGCGTGTGTATGTGCAGTTGCAAGCAGTCAAAGTTAGCGCAAATCCTTTAAGATTATCGAAAATATTTGCGCAACTTGCTATATACTTAGCCACACTTCAGCTCGAATATAAAGTCAAATACATACACTTACACTTGCATACTCATATGTGGAAATTTCATATGAGAACGCGAAAATATTTGTGCACATGTTTGCATCAATTTATCTTTTCTTTGTATAAAATTGTGCTAAGTGCACTAGGTATAGCGAAATTTACTGCTGTTGTGTTCACGTATGAGTATAAGCGCACATAATATAGAAATATACATGTATGTATTCACATTATTTGTACAAACTCGGCTTCTTTAGCAAATCGAGCGTAGAATTTCCTCTCAATTCTATAAAATAATTTTGTATTTTTTATTTATTTTTTTCGCTTTTAACTGCTACTTTTCAATATCCGCCAAGAGACCTGCACCTTTAGCAAATATTGCTGTTCAGTTACCGACGCAGCATACATTTTTTTTGTAAAATATTTTTCGCGAAATAGATATTGATTTGTTGCAATACTCAACTACGTTTCTACTTTCCAGTCCATAGGTTCAACATTCATGCATCCTTTCAAATTCCGTTGACAGGAAATCAGAAAACGATAAGCGAATATTGCAACAATATCAAGTTATTTATGTAGTAGACAAAGGAAATAATAAAGGACGAAAATCAGATACTTAGTGAAATATATAACATTTTAAGGGGTTCCATTTTCAAATACATCTGCGCGTATACATACATATGTATGTATGTACGTGAGCGCAAGTATCAATCAATGGGGTTCCAGGAGCAAGGCAAAAAAAATAAAAAATCTAGTTTTTGAACAATTTTTGCCTTAAACGTTTATTTAGGCGAAAAAGTGCCGAAATTACTAATTGGTTCATTGTCACTTGAAAAAAATCACAATTGTTTTTTTTAATAACTTTGGGAAGATTCATATTAGAGGCAATGGACGTTGGCAGCAAACACAACATATTTGTGAAGGTTCTGGAGTGTGCCACCAAATTAAAAAAATAGGGCATGCTGGATATATGTACTATATATATGTATATATCTTTTTCAAATTTTAATTTAAATATAATTTCGCATTGGAATCTTGTTCTTTGTGCAAAACTAAGGATAATGCAGTTTCTAAGATAAGTGTGCCTCCTTTTTCGACCAAAAGTACGACGATGTCCTCAGCAATAACAGCAGGAAGAAAATGTAATACTTCTGTGACTCCTTGCCCTTTAAGGCCGCTCAGTCGTCTATTGGAATGCTGCGATAGTGGGCAGAAAGATATTTCGGTAGCGTTGTGCTCTCCATCTCCATATGTAAGCAGACATAAGCTTAGACCTCTCGGGGACGGTCTTAGGGAGTTTGTCCTTACACTTCTCAAGCCTATATCCGTGCAATACCTCCACGAATCTGTTAACGTGGTCGTCCGGGTCTGCCAAGACCTCAGCAATAGCCAGTTGAAAGAACCGGGAATCAATCTGATCCCACCTCGCAAACACCAGCTTTCGCTTGTTTGAAAAGGCATCTGCAGGCAAGTGTTGTCTGTAGGTCATTTTTTCCTCCACGCTGTAGCCCCACTCCGTAGTTCTGATGAATTAAATAAATTAACTTCAGTCGAAAGATTTTTTGTCACCGGCTAGATTCTGGTACTCGGCCCCTTAGATCTGATTCCAGTTTATCCGACCAGGTGTCAAATTACACTGACTGTGCGGCTCGGACTACCAAGTTTAGACTTGTTCGGACTGTCCTTGTTTGTAGTGTGCCATAATAGTGAGCGTCTCTGGTAGATATTTTGATTTTGCGAGGTATTGTTTTATGTTAGTTATCGTATGTGTTCTATGTTACTGCCTCCGAGGAAACCAAAGAGAAACAACGCCGGCCTTTATCAAAGCCGAGAGAATTCGAAGAACTAAATCCACCGAAACGGTACGCAGTCAGTGAGGGACAGTAGAAATACAGTATGTTACCCCCTACATCAAACGTCGCCCACTGCGTACGGTCTGCTAAATACCCTAGAAAACCTCCAAACCAACCACGACAAGTGATTAGTGTAGTGGGATCTGCTATTGATCAGCGGCTAGAATTACTTCAATTCTCCCACTTTTATTTTCGCTGGATACCGTTCGATTTTCTCACACTGCTCACAAATGAGCGAAGTGTTAAAAAATATCGCTTGAGTGAAGTAGTAAAAATCGGATACCAAAATTCCGCTCTTTTACATGGGAATTGTAGTAGATGTCATGCGTGGGTAAAATTATCTAAAATCATATATTTTCAAATGTTGACCTTGCTCTTCATCAAGTAGAAGGGTTTGTGGTGCTTAGTGGTGGATAGACAATGCGATGTATGATGAACTTAATCCGAACCAAAACTATATGTACGCTGTACCGTATCCCCTACTTCGCCATGTTTTCTTGCCAGCCAGCTTTCTATGTGTGGTATAAGGCTGTGCGTCTATCGACCGCTTTAGAATGATCCCATCGGGGTTGCCACTGTTACATCGTGCGATGTCTCGCTTGCGATTTTCAGGACTTTCTGTGGGACTAGCCGCGGTTTGCAGTGTACGTTTCTTGGAGCAAGATTTCGATAGGATATAGTTCTGAAATGATAAGAGCTGTATCTTCCGACACCGTTCGAATTGCCGAGCAGACTCTTAGGGCGCAAAGAAAATGCACTGCTCGCATTCTCTTTATATACGACGGCGTGTCACATGCAGTTGCCAAAACCTCCGGCCCGAGGGCATAGCGGATTTGCGGACACCAGCTAGCAACTCCTTACGTTATGCCTTGGCCCTCTTGCGTTGAGCATAAGTATTGAGAGTGCTCTTTGGGTGGATACTGCTTTTTCGCAAATGTAGTCCACCTCGAGTCGAATTTGACGCCTAGTTTGAGGGTTTCGACTGCACAGTGAACTCTTTAGCTCTTACTACTGCGTGCTCTTTGGTTTTCCATTTGTTTACTAAAAGAACCTCGGTTTTCTCCTCGGCCAGCGCGAGGCCCGTCGACGTAAGCCAATCAACGATGGTAGCAACGGTTACTTCCGCACATCGTTCTACCTCGGGTAAATGTTTGGCAACAACTACTATGGCAACGTCATCTGCGAAGCCGTTTATCCTAGCTTCAGCGGGAACATGAAAGCGTAGGATGCCATAATAAGTATATGTTGTTCCAAAGGAGTGGTCCCAGTACCGAGACATGGGGGACACCGCCTGTTAATCTAAGTTTTACCAGGCCTGTTTTCGTGTCGGATAGCAAAATCCTATTTTGGAAGTAGTTGGTGAACGTTTCCCCTTGCCTAAGATTTTTCTCACGAAATCATACTGCAGGATTTTAGTTCAAATTTTTTTTTTTGCCTGAGCTAATTTCTGCAAGTTTTTCTGATACATTAGTTTTATTTACTTGAAGTAATTTCAGTCAATAACGAGTTCAATTCACTAAAATGCAATTTCCCCAAGTAATATGAAAATACCTTACCGAAAAGCTAAATAACGTACTTTCTTTAATTTCCAGCCGCCATATGCAATTCAACTGCAGTGTATATTTTCCAAGTCGACGATAATTGTACTTATGCGGCATGAGAAAATAGCAGCACTTTATTTTTGTTGCCACCTTTTAATGAAATGGCCAACGCAAAAAAGGTACCAAACGCAGCAAAGCCAAGAGAAAAAAAGGTAAAAAATAGCGGCAAAAAGAGTCGAAAATGCAGCCAAAAAACAGCGAAAATGTTTCGAAATAAAGGGGGAAGTGCTGCAAAGTGGAAGCAAAAGTGTGTGCTGCCGAAAAGCGCGCAAATGTTGCCATTAGCTAACCGTAAGCGACCAACAACTGCCCAACTGGCCGAGTAATGCAGCAACAACAACAACAACAACAGCAAACACTTTGCCACACAACCGCAATCTGTTTAAATTTAATGCTTTTTACTGCGTCTTTATACGCGCTGCCGCCACCACCACGATGCTGCTAAACTTTATCCCCATCCTTCTGCTTGGATGATTCTAAATTTACCGTGCTCACTGCACTAATACTTACACGCTTAGTCCTGCCATTTCGTGTAGTAGTTATAATAGAAGTTTCTATTACTTTTTAGCAATTTTTGGTCAATGGGACCAACATAAAGTCTCTTTTGCGTTTTTCAACGAGTTTCACTTGAAGTCTCGAAATGGTTTTGTGTGTGCTACACACAATTTTCTTTTTAAAATTTGTTTTGAAACTTTCTGTTTTTTTTTTTTGCAGTTGTTCTCCTTTTGATTGTGTTTTTTTTTTGTTTTGTTGCCCACAAAATGAAACATTTTGCTGGACTTTGTTTGCGTGTGAAGAGGCACTTTGCGTCAAAATTAGGTTAAAACCTTAATTTTAGGTAATTTTGCAATTGTTGCAAACGAGTTGCGGTGCGAAAGAGGTGCAAAGTTGAAAAAAATTTAAATCTGCACAAAAGAAAACAACAACAGTTTGTAGGAAAGGCAGTCTGAGCGAATCGTAGGAATCGTAGCGCGAGCGAGTTGGGAACGTACGGAGAGTTTCATTTAAACGCAAACGCGTTGCAAAGAGCCAAAACAAATCGCTAAAAAAATACTTCCCAAAGAGCTTGCGCAAACAAGCCAAATAAAAAAATCACAGAAAAAAAGCAAAAAAAATAAATAAATCAAATGCAAAAGTGTTCATTCAACAACACAAAAAATAAGAGTAAAACACTATCGTGAAGTCAAGAACTTGAACAATTTCGAACGTGAAAAAGTGAGCAAACTTTTCGAAGAGCAAACTTTTACGGTTTTAAGCGGCTAAAAGCAGGAAGTAAGCTGGAAGCTGCAAGTAGCAAGTAGCAGTAGCAGCACCTGCAGCCAAGGCAACAGCAATCTTGCTATTGGCATTAAATGCTCTTGTTGTTGCTTTCTGTTTTCTTGCAGTGAAATGAATGCGACAGCAGCCAAAAAAGTTCAAAAAAAAAAACTGAGTTCTGGAATTGTTACCGAATTCTGTATGTAGTTTGTATAGCAAACAAAGGCCTTCACCGCAAGCGTCACAAAAAAAAAATAAAAATCGCTTAAAACGGCGCTAAGTGCAACACTTGTGGGGTTGTAAGACTGCCTTGAAGACTCCACCGCAGGCGATTGCTCTTCGCTGTCGCAGTTGTCGAGGCAACTAACTACCTGAAGTGCCTTTGGTTACGCACTCAGTTTTAGCTGGCGTTCGGTGAGCGTGTAATCTGCATTGTTTTTGCTTGAAAAGCGATTGCAATTGGTGTTATTAATAGGAGTATGTATGTATATACACTCAGAACAAAGTCAGCTAAATATAATTGTCCGAACACATGACTTGGTAACTATAACCATATTGTTGATGTTTTATGTTGAGAGAAACATATTTAGTTGCCATAAATAAAGTCCTTTCTCAGTGTATGTATTTACAGATGAGCAAACCCAGCTGGTTATCAGAAATTTACCATCGTTTCATGTCCAAACTCACCGTTAGTTAACTTTCTGTAGCAGCTTCCGTTGTTCTACAATAGTTCAACAATTGATTTGCATTCATCTCTTTGTACATAGTTTTTTCAGTTCCCCTACACTTTATTTTGTTTGTGCTTTTCTCAGGATTGAAAATATTTAATTCACAAATATTACTGCTTATGTTCATTCAGGTTTCACATTCTTTCGTTTGATTGATTTTCTTTGCAATTAAACAAACAAATTTTACGTATTTGTTCAAATTAGATTCCACACCGTTGATTTTGCTTTAACAGCTCCTTGAAACGCGTTTTCAAACGAGCATTCTTAGCAGTTGGCTGTTAAGTTGCTTTCATTTTCATAATGCACAAAACAAACCAACGACGGAAATGCTGAAAATGTAAATATAGACGAAATTAGGTATGCACTGAGCTTTTGTTATGATTGAATTGAGCCACTTCATTGCTGTCGAAGTGTAAACAAAATAGACTAAAAGCATAGACAGGCGGCACCGTTTAGCCGGATTAACGGCGCAGTGGATTTGATCAAAATTGTGCCTTGACAGACGGCAGTAATGCGGATTTACGTGCGCGAGGACGTAGATTCGTGTCCCACGTCCAGTAGAATATTCATTTTTTTTTTCTTAATTCATTCAATTATAACCATATTTTTTAATGTTGTTTTTAGTTGTTTCTGACTTTTTTAGTAAAATTTTGCTCTCAAAATTTAAATTAACTAATAATAAAATAAAAAATGTGAAACCGAATAAAAAACGAAAATAAAGTAAAGTAAAGCTAAATATGTAAATCCAACAAAATTAAAAAAATAATAAATAATAAAAACAAACTTTTTTTGGCAACCGCTCCAACCGAGGATCGCACCTGGGACCTTCAGGCTTGTTGTACGCAGCTCTTACCACTCGGCTACTGCGTATGAAGGAATCAGCTGCTTTGTTTGCGCAGAGAGCGTAGAAAACAAAGAAAATCAAAAACTAGCATAGGTATCCCCCTTGTCGTTGATAATGCAGTCACCGTATTAATTCAAATAAGTTATTATAGTGACTGCATTACCGATCAAAAGGTATATGTCCATGCTAGATTTGCATATTCCCTGTATTCTACGCTCTCTGAGTTTTGGTCAGTATTGTCATCGAAAATTCCCCTCAACCGAGTTAAGTTTGGGAATTAACGCTAGGACTTAATCCGGATCAACTGCAGTTAATTCCCGAGATAATTCCGAATTAGCGAGTTGATCCGGATCAACGCTGCCATCTGTCTATGCTTTAACTTATGAAAATAAAACAAAGGGGCAAAAAAGAGTGCTTCGTATATATGTTCAATGCACATGGCACAAAAAATGAATTTAATAAAATCTAAATAGCATAGAGGTAACCTCATACAAGATTATGTGAGTTATACCTACTCGTCCATATGTATCTAAGTATGTAGTATATATATAAATACATATCCTTTCCTACCAACATTATAAATATGAAAGCTTGAACGGATTTCAATGAAATTTGGCACACAGATATACCATAACCTGGGCTCGAATCGTCACATACGATGTCGCATTACTCCTAAAATTTCAAACCGGTTAATTAATAAGTTAAATAAGATATCACACGAATTTTCTTGAAAGGTTATCGCTACATAAAGAGCAGCTGGGGGTACCATTGATGGGCCTCATATCAGCTCAGCGACCGCTGGACGAAAACCAGAAAATGCATGATTGTACGGTCCTTCCGGCCGAGGGTAAGCATCTAAAGGCTCATTTGCCCTTTAGATGGAAGATGCCTGGCCTTATTCATAAAAAATAAAGGTTTAAAAAGCTTTATAAATTGACGTTTGCATTCATTTTTCAATTTATAAACTTTTTGTATTTTTTATGAATAAGGCTATTATCAGGCCAATTCTTAATACTCCCGGGGAGTTTATTCTCCGGGAATTTGTTTCTCCCGAGAAAGAAATACCCCAATAATAAACTCCCAAGAGTAGCACTTTCCCCGAAAATTTGGAAGGAAGAAATTCGAACTTCGAAAAAGCTGTTCGACACTTTTATGAGAGCTCAACTGCGCCTGCTCCCAGGTGT
>NW_016164307.1:0-14531 GCF_001687245.7 Rhagoletis zephyria | reverse complement strand
TATTTTTGAAGTTGACCACGCCGCCGCCGCAAAGCCTGTCGGCGTAAACCTCTACTACATATATCCTTTTCTCTACAACTACCTTTATTTTAATCTTTCATCCTCTATCTTCATCTATACATTTATCCTCGTCTTTTACTTTATATTTATCTTTGTTTTTATTTTTATGTCTAACATATTCTTCATATACATATTCCCCTTCGCCTTTTCCCTTATATAAGTAAAGTGTTTAAATTGACATTGGTCTTCATTTCAGAACACCTACACATTTTATTCAAGCACTGATTGCTTTCAAAAATATTTTTGTATGAATTGTGCCTAGAGAGATCCACGAAAGCGACCTACAGATGCATAATACTAACTAGTTTTACTGCAACAACTGTAACTTCAGCACAGTGAGCTGATTCTGACAGCCAAATACTACGTATTAGAAGTCAACAAAAAAGTAAACTTACTGAACCCGTTTACTAAGCAATCGCTATACGTACATATGTACATACATACATGCATACAAATACAAATGTAGATATAACAAACGCTAAGTGCATCTCTAAATAAACACACAGCACATCCACAGTTATACATGTTTGTGTTGGTGTTTGTGTGTCAGCATCATTCAACTTTTAATGGATTGAATTAAATAGTTGTTAGAGCAAATGCCAAGCCATTTGCTAATGGCAATCAAATGGGACAATAGCAATATATAACACCGTATGTATATACAACGTATATGTACATATGTATATGTATGCAATACAAAAATATTCTTGCACACATTTATCCATGGCTAAAATGCAATTCCATATGAGGCAATGCAACACTGTCATTCATGAGATGCTCACTTCCACGTACAGCACTTGATGGCATATGTGTCACTCGCCACCTAATGCCTGGTTTTCACTATGTCAAATTCAGTGGCATTTGTCGTCAAATAAGTGAAAGCACATTGTCAAATTAAACTAAGAAACGGTTTATCGATTGATTTAGATCAATGTGCGGCTCAACTGACTATCGTCTCTTTTTGGTCCATATTAGAATCGGTAAAGGTATGGGAATAGGAAATGAAGTTGTGCCAAAAATATGTTGACAAAATTTGTTATCAACTTATGACATAGTGAAAACCAGCGTAAAAACTTTAGCCGTATCAAACCAATCCTTCGAAGCTTTTAATACTTTTATTGCTGATGCGTAAATGTTTGGAAATTCGTATAGTTAAGGGCATTGAAATGCACACAAATTAAAAAAACGTAAAAATATCAACACTGCAAAATCCATTTAAAAATACACTGCACGCAGTCTTATGTTTAGAGAAGGCGGAGTGGGGGACATACGTTGTTTAATGCCGAGAGTTCATTCAAGTTTATCAACGGCCGCTGTTATTGCTGCCCGTTGAAGCGCGTAAAGTGCTGCTGATTTCAATGCACATCCCTTCATGCCTGATCAGCAGCTTCCCTTACTAACTAACTACCACCAAGTGCCGATGGCAGGCTCAATCAGGGTTAGAACAACGGCAAGCCTAAACCGGAGTAAATGAAGTGAAAAAGTGTAGCAGAAAATAAAATTCCGTAGTAGATAGTTTTCATGTATATTGGCTCATCATAATTTGCCTTCTTTAGATGAAAATAAATGAAGTAATGCATAACAATAGCCTTTAATCCAGCCCTGCAATTACACTATAAAATAAAATCAGCGTAAAAATTTTCCATATTTCTTAAATAACATATTAAGCTCTTTTTTGGTGAACGATAGTTCATATTTTTTTTTTAAATAGGACTCCTGAGGGGTTAAAAAAATTGTTCGTCGTCGTTAAACAAATGAAGCACCAAAAAGTGAAAATAAGGTGTGTTTGATGACAAAGATATACCTTCTAAGGCAATAAAAACAAACACAATTTTTGAGTTCAGATACAGCAATAAGTGCTCTTTATTATTTGGCAAAGAAAACCGAAGTTGATCGTGGGTAAGGCGGAGTAGCGTAATAAATTTCTAATTTTCGTCAAAAAGCGTAGCAAATCTACTACGATCGTAGTTAAATTCTAACGCTGGGCTCAACCCAAAGTTGTTGCATATGTACAGTATTCCCCGCATATAAGCAACCCGGATATAATAATTCACCTTCTTAGGCCCTTTTTTACAGGCGAGAATTAAAACTCATTTTCTAGCACAACTTTAAATTTGTTTACTAAAAACCAGCAGCTAATTTCCGAAAATTAATTAACTCTTCACTTTAAACCGAGCCTTAGTAGCACTGCAGATTATACAAATGAAATTTTTTATTGAAAGTGGTGGTGTTAAAATTATTTCGAAATACTTATGAGGTGTCCAAAACCACTCACCACGATTCATTTTTGATTCTTGCTCCGACGGAGTTAGCTTAGCTTATTTCTGGATTCTTGGACCAAGGAGCGGTGTTTCTAAACATTGTATTTTTCTCCGCAAAACTGAAAACTTTCGTGCCCTTTTTTCGGCTACCTCCAGATTTGTTAGAAAACCCTAGGAATCTCATCTACAAACCTTATCAACAGTTAGACCTAACTTGAAAGAATGTCATGCCCACAAGCATGCTTAGGATACCTACACGCAGAAAGCAGGGCCAAGTCAAGCAAATCCCCTTCCGAGCGGAGCGAAGCTTTCAGAATGGTGTAACTGCTGGAGATTGTTTATACAGCAAGCTTTTTCAGCAGCATTTCGCAGCCGAAAGAAAAGTAGTATTTGATTTTAAAATCTCTATTTGATTTTTCAGCTTTATAATGCTGCTGTGAACAAAATATTCGACTAATCAAACAAAATTTTTGTTTTCAATGCCTTTTCTGAAGCAAAATAAACAAACAATTCGGCATCTTTTTGTTGAAGGTAAGTTTTGTGGTACCTTAGCAATATTTCAATGCGAAAATCTCCGCTCTGCTTCATTCAGTATGAACAGCCGTAGCTTCCATCCGCATCGCCTCAGGCCGGTGAGTGGTTTTTATTCCTCCAAACCAATCGGAAATGTCGCTGATTGCTCGACCACGTCAATAGTATTTCATATTTTTTTTTAATTTTAAGCCTCTCGCCAATTTGCCACTCATTGCGTGGCCTCGGCCTTAGGGTACGTAGCTGCAAGTGCTCACACTGAACGAAACTAAGCGGAGCTTAATCCGTGGAATCGGTTACCAAAATAAAAACTTATCTTCAATAAAAATCAGCTTAAATATTTATTAAATTAGCTTAAAAAGTATTTTAATTTTTATAAACCTGAAAAATAAAATACAAATGTCAATTTAAAGTTTCGCTCCGCTCGGCTCGGGGCCGCTTTTCTGTGGGTACGCATCAGGGTAGTCTAAAAAGGTAAAGTCGTAATTTAATGCTCTCACCCCTAGTAAAAATATTTAGAGGTCGCTCAAATCGCTCAACGTTTTCCATGATGCTTTCCATTCAAGACAGCCGGTCAGGTAAGGGGGTGAGTTTTAATTTTTACGAAACTGAAATATGTTGTTTGTTGGTTCAAATAATGAGACCCGTAATTTTTCTTGGCCGACTTATAAGCTATTTTGTTTTTTGAATAAAAAGCGATGTTTTCTGATTTTTTATTAAATGCCCATAACTTTAATAGAAATTAATTGATTTCAACCGTTTCTTTCCTCAAATTTTAGTAATCGTTGCCACTTCAAGATAGATTGGTGAAATTATGGATTCTTATTTTTATAAAGTTTTGAATATTTTTATGTGAATTGTTTCTAAATAAAATTATGCAAACACTATATTTTTTCTTTCACACTTTTTCGCAAGAAAGTGCGTGTTGAGCTACAACCGAGCTGAATTTCTTGTAGCAAAATTTTTTTTTTTCTGAGATAAATGAAGTCAATAATTTTCACACGAAAGATTATTATTTGTTGTTATTAATTTATTTCGAATAAATTTACAAAGAATCAGTTTTTACTTAACCTTACATCCTAATCCGTTTACAAACTTGTGATATTACTATCGACTTCAGCCTGATTTGATCAGACTCTCAGGACTAGTTAAACATTTTGCAATGCGGCACAATTTATCCGTAGGGCCAACAGAGTATATTCAATGTGCGAAGCCATATGTCGACAAAGTGTAATTAAGAATGCCGAAAATAAAACAATAGTAATTAGAAGTCACCGAACTGGAAGATTTTAGAAAGAAAATATAAAATAGGAAAAAATCTTCGGCATAGCACTAGTGTGTTAACGGCGAAATCTTGCAAGATTAGTTACAGAACGATACTAGTACTGAGTACAGAATATCGATACTTTTCATTAGTACCCATTAGTATCGAGAACTCGATACTTTTTGACAAGTACTGAGCAAGTATCGCTAATACCAGTAAATGTAGACGTGATAAAAAATTTTTTAAGTAACCAATTTTGAAAATTAAATTTGTTTTATATGTAAATATTTCGTTTCATTTACATACATTGAAAAATGCTTAAAAATGACCCAATAAACATTGTGGAGAACATTTGAAAATTTTTTCCGATGTCCAATAAAAATGTAAGGGTAATTTGTCCTACCACTACTAACTACTGTTCTAAATAAAAACCAAAAATTCGGGAAAATCGTTTTAAAGTTTTCAAGTAAAAATTTATAAATTTTTTGTTTTACATAGTACATCTATGAAATTTTTAAAAAACATAGAAGAAGAAGCGGTGATTAAAAATTCTTAAATAATTTGAAAACAAATCTCTTGCTTTACCTTCGATAATGAAGTGGGGAAGAATGTGGTCTTCGACACGATAACTTAGCCATTCTCCAGCAAAACAGAGCCTTCGTTGTCTTATTTTCTAATCAGAGTGATTTATAAATATACACGTCAAACACATATGTATGTATAAGCAATTAGCTTTTAAAATTTACAATTTCGAAGAGGCCATAATAGCAAATCCACGTTTGCCTTAAAAATACATGGAAGTACGAGTATTATCAATACTTTTTTTCAAATATGAGTACTGGCATCGATTTCTCTTGCAATTCGAGCAAAAAAAAATACGGGTCTAATTATTTAAACCAACAAAAAACATATTTCAATTCCATCGAAGCTAAAAGCCATGCCAGTACCTGACCGGTTGTCTTGAATTGGAAAGCATCCCATGTATTTTATACGGGAAAACAACAATTTTTCATAAAAATTGTAGGCATATGTGGACTCCTTAAAGATCATTATTTTGCGATCGGAAAACTTTTTTCATTTAACTGTTTATTTTTTATAGGTCCGCTAAAAACTGCAAAAAATGGAATGAGAGATCTATAAAATTCATTAATAGTAAAAAGTGGTAAAACCAACAATTGGGTATTATTACTGGAAGTCTCCTGACGAATAACAGAGTTTTCTATCGAAAAATATTAATTTTCAATAATTCTATAGATACCATTTAAATATACGAAAACTTGTTATTCCCCATATAAAATACATGAAAGACTTTGAGCGACATTTAACTATGTTTTGATTTCGAAAAAAGTAGTATATTTTTTGCTGATAGAACAATCTTAGGGGGAGAGTGCATTAAAATTCTGAATTTACTTTTGTAACATGCATTTCTGGAAGAAAAGATGCATATTTATTTCATAGGGCGCGTTCACACAGAAAGTCTAGCGGCGGCGAGCGAAGCAAGGCCGAAGCTGCTGGTGTTCACACAGAACGAAGCGAAGCGGAGTTTTTCACATGGACTCGGCTGCAAAGGTACGACAAAACTTATCGTCAATGAAAAATGGCTAAAATATTTGCTCAATTTTATTCAAAGGATTAGTTGTAAAATTCGTGGTTATTTGAATATTTTGCTATTTTGTTTGCAGCACTAACTACAAAACTAAAACTAAAGTTGTTCACACAAGTAACAAAATACGCTTATTTTTGATAACATGTGGTCATTACTGACAAATACATTAAACGTGATATTTTTTACTTCCTAATTTGAAAAGTACTTGGCCTTGCTTCTCAAAATGGGTGAATTTTCACCCGAAGATCCTATGAGGTTTAAGCTTGGCAGCAGTGAGAACGCTATTATCTTGACTTTCAGTTCCGTATATATGGTTCAGTAAACATGGGGGGTGCTATGGGTATAGTTCTGAGCGCCCTATATTTGCATTTTTATAGACGATGAAAAAGAAAATTAAAAAATACCAACTTATTCCTTAAGTTGATTTAAAATCAATTTTCTGTATACATTCTTATCTGTGCTTATTTATATCCAAAGAATACTGTTTATTTGTACATTTGTGTTTATTATCGGTAAAGCTGTTGCTGTCAGTCACAGCCAGCGGCATCGCTAGTTTGGCACGTGCTGCGAGCATAATAAAATACGAAATTGATTTCGATTGCATACTTTCAATACATTTGCGCTAAATGAAGCAAATTTAATCGTGTAATTGATTGCGAAAAAGGTTGTACGACGAAACTGTACATTCTTTATGACGCGCACCCTTCAGTTAAGAGTGTGAAAAAATATGAATAAAAATGTTGGAAGACAAATGTGAGAAAAGCTGTGATTATTTGCATTCCGACTTGGCAAGAAAATCAGATGAACTGCTGTGTCAACAGCTTTGGTGGCAATTTTTTATTGATTACTTAAAAATCACTAAAAAGCCAAGGCGTTAACAACTGTGAATACTTGCAAATCCTATTGTATTTTTTTTCAGGAAAAGTTTTATAATAAAAAATATATCGCTCAGTCATTTCAATAGTCATTTTCATAACTCAAAAAGCTACACTCGAGAAAAATGGCTTTAAAGTTTTGAGTTTACATATGTATGTATACTCCCATAGTAAAAATTAATAATATAAAAGTGACCTATAAGGGCTCGGATTTTCCAAATAATAGCAAAAATTACGCAAAAAAAAATGTACAAAATGTCTCCTATAGTTAGTACTTAAAAATAACCCAAAAATAAAGGTAAAAGCCATGAAAAGTTAAAATTTTTCGAGAGAAGCGCTTTAGACTCAGGTGCAACCAACTTTCAATAAGATAAGACGACCTCCTTTTGATTATGATGGTTTTTGTCGAAATGAGTCTAGAATGTCCGGCTGGTTAACATCCTCGGGAAAAATGTGCTGGAAAGGGCAAGGCAAGAAAGTATGTAAAAAAAGTTTTAATTCTGTGTCCGATTTGCAGAGGGAGACATACCCTGTCCGCAACGAGATTCTTCAACAAAGAAGAAACGACCACGGACATTTTCTAAAAGCTCTTAGTGCGGCCTTCCTCATGATGTAAAAATAATGCTTGGTGATTTCAATGACAATGTGCACAAGAAGGGAGTGTTTGCTTGTACAGTTGGAAAATTTTTCTTCTTTGTGAAAACATTCGAAAACGGACTCATGCTCTGATCATTCAGTAATGCAAGGAAAGCTAAACGTCGCACAGTGTGAAAATTGTACTTTTTTCGTGACGAATTCTAATATGTATGAGAACAGCTAGCGAAAAAAGTCAATATCGTTTTAAGGCCTTTGAGATGGAGAATTCAGTAAAAATAGTTTTTTTCCGATCAAACAAAAACACCTTGACCTTTCAAATGGCCTTCAAAATTGAGGGGTTTTAACATTTTGTTCCTTTTTTTACCTGAAAACAGTATGAAATGAACTTTTTAAAAACTTTTAAACACATATTTTTGCTGTTCTTGTATGCGCCAAGAAATCCATTTCCATGGTCGCAGGAACCAAAACACGCATTGAAAAAATTTTCTAAGAGCTCACTACATCCTTTTCTTAGGCAAAAAAAAAATATGAAACATAAAAAGTTTACTTTTGAAGGACACATTGAATCAAAAAAATTACCTCGACCTTCAAACATGAAAATTTAGTTTTTTTGTCTTTTTTTTTACCTAAAGACAGCATGTAATGAATTCGTAAAAAAAATTAAGCGAGACTTAGGTTCGAAGAGCATAAAATGCGGACAAACTGGAAAACTTCCAGAAGGTTAGGCGACTTGAGAGATGTTTAAAGCCCCCATCGAACTCGTGTAAGAACAACCACCGCAATCTAGTGAGCGATAATCCAACGATAAAATGATCCCGAACCCGAATAGGTGCGAACAGCAATTTCGCGGATGAAAAAAACACTGACGACGAGAAGTTAGTAAGATATACGCCGACTACCGCGTGATCACAATTTTAATATGTGAAAGTATATAGCCCTTCGTGCAATGTTCACCTACGTTGCTATATCTGAGGTACGACGGTTATTTATGCAGTACAGTTATGCAGATTACCAGTTCATCCGCGTAGCCCTGCATTTCAAAGCCTCGCCAGTTAAGTGTGAAAAGGAGGCCATAGTCCACGAAAGGCGAGAGAGGATACACCCTTGATGGCAACGCCTTGTGGTTGTCATCAATTCAGTCGTGGCTCCTAATTTCCCAATGTACCCACCGCATAAAGCATGCTTACAATGCCATCTACATAACTCCTACCCTTTAAACAAGTTTAATTGCTGCTATTGAGCTCTTCATCGCGCTTCTCGATAAGTTCCTAATTGAAAGCATAAGCTTCCTAAAAGTAGGCCACAAATTTATTTAATATTCAAGAAGAGTACTTCACAAGCAAACCTACGCGTTGCTTTCCATTTCTTCAGAACTAAATATGTTCAACACGCGGACCTACTTTCACTTTCCTTTTTATGTCCTCTTTTAATCTCAACACGACCATTTAATGAGGTTCTACTATAATTATCCACACAATCAACTCATTTGCAAGTTGCCAACACTTGCACCCGCACCTCTGCAACTGGCCAACATTACAACCCCACCAGCAACCAACTAAGTGCTGCAGAATTACTTTTGAATTTTCGAATCAATAAACTTAATTGCTCTTAGCCACAATTCAAGTGTTGCCGTCGCAACGCAGTAAAAAGAATATATTAAGAAGTTTTTGAAAAAAAAGATAACTTATACATACATACATACTATGGGCAAGCAAAAACTGCGGACGAAGCAAGCGGGTGAGAAATCTTACAAAAGTCATTGAATTGTGTAAATGCTGCAAAATGAATAGCTTACTCTATTTTGTGCCTCTTCAACACTTTGCAGCACAATTCTCAACTATTTGCTTTGCTTTGTGGTACGCTGTATACTACGCTGCTGATAGGAGCACTTGAGTTCAATCGCCCCCACTGCTGCTGAGTTGGTCAATAACCGCAGGCCTGACAGGCATATCAATTCATCGGCCGCTACCGCTAGTAGTAGTACAACTAAGGAAGCAGCCCAGCAGAGTAAAGAAACGAGAAGCAAATAAAAGTGAATAGCAACAAAGACAGCACAAAAGAATAAATTAACCTAAAACAAAAGGCCTGTGCTGGAGTTAAAGAAAAAACAGTTCAACTTTAACACAGCATCAGCAGAGCAGTCAGGAAGGAAGAATTAGTAGTGAAAAGGAAATTATTGTGCAGTTGTATGCGGATGTATGTACGTGTGTGTGGCTAGGTATGAAGAGTTTTTCGTATTCGTTTTTCTTGCGCCAACTTTAATTGACAACTTGCGACAAACTTCAAGGTCGCTCAAAGTGCCCAAAGTTATTCCTGCATATATAAGACAGTTTTTCGTAGAAATGGTTCTTGAAAATCAATATTTTCTCCTGAAGAGAAACGAAGTTTTCCGATAGAAAAATATTGATTTTCAAGAATTCTATACCATTTCTGCGAAAATTTGTTTTTCCCATATAAAATACATGGAAAACTTTGACCGCTTTGAGTGACCTCTAAATATTTTTTGATTTCAGAATAAAAGAAAAATACAGGGGTATATATTTTTTTATATGAAACAATCCTAGAGGGTGAGAGCATTAAAATTTCGATTTTATTTTATTTTTTACCACCCTAATGTACATATCCTTACGGAAGCCAAAGGGTGGCGTAGTGAACAGACAGTAGAGTAATAGCGTAATGAAGTAGCGTGATATAAATCAAAAAAAGACCACCCTTCTCTTTTCTACGCTATTCTACACTCACTCTTCAGGCAATTTATTGAGTGTCAATGCGCGTTGAACATTCGCAATGCAATTAGTTTTTGATTGTGAAAATGTGTGACAATAAAATTAGCTGTACGTGAAAGTTTTTGTGTATTAGAAATATATTGGAATACTGGGATCTAAAACGTGGCGAGAAGAAAAAAAAATAATTGCAAATTGAATTAGGATTTTTATTCTCTCTCTAACATTTACTGCCGGGTATCTTTCCTCCTTTTAGTTTCGCCTGAAATCTCCCTGTTTTCGCTTATGGGCATTCTCTACAAGCAACTAAAAAAATTTCGAGTGAATTGGTTTTCGGGCAAAACTTAGGATAGGCTGAATCGTTTTTGCTTTGCATAAATTTTGGAAAGGTGGCAACTTTCTATAAAATGCTTTCAAAGTCATTTCTTTGGAATACGTAAGATACTCCGTGTTGTTGTTGTAATCAATAGTAAAATAAACATAAAAAACCAATTCAACAAAGTTTCATTAAATAATACATACTAAAATAATGACGGCCGCTGTGGTGTAGTGGTTACCAGTGCGCGCTACCATTCCGCAGCGCCTGGGTTCAAGCCCGGTACAAATGCCTTGATCAGCGTCCTGAAATTCAAGCACTTCAGTAAAAATTGGCAGCGTGTGGTGGACACACTGGCCCCCTTTGTAGGGCCGAAACCTTCCTAAAGTCTCTGCCGTTATCTAGGTCCCGGCATCCGGGTGGTAAACCACGAACACTACGTTACTGCCTGAGGGGCCGCACCATGAACAGACTGGAGCAAGATTTGCTCGACTGACTCGACTCACCCTGATCTACTCACACTACGTGGTACGAGGTTTAAGTCCCTCAAACCGTAGTTCCACTTTCGCGAAACCCCCTGGCGGAAATATATATATAACAGTAAGAATGGAATGAAAGAATACACACATGAGACGCCTCTTGACATTGTGCGTCTCACCTTTAAGTGATCGCTGAACTTTTTTTTTTAATTCCTCTCCCCTTCCCGAAATCGTGCCTGCGCCTCTTTTAGGGTGGGGCAATTTGTATAGGAGATTTTTTTTGACAATACGCTTATAGCACAGAGGCATCCTACGTGTAATTCTAAGCAAATTTTCTGAAGAAACCAAGGGTCTGAAATCAATTTGGAGTTTGCCAAATTGCGAAAATAGGTTGCTTAGCATTTTCTGCGTGTGTGTCGTAAAGAAGTATGAGGAATCCATTTCTGCGCTTATCTTTTTCTAAAAAAAAAATTCCACCAGAGGGCGCAAGAGTGAACATTTTCACATTTTCTTTGAAACCTATTTACGCAATTTGGCAAACTACAAATTGATTGTATACCCATTTGCTTAGAATAATACGCGCATAGTAAAAAAATTTAACCCGCCCTAATGTAAATACATAAATGGCAAGAAATAATATACTTGTACAGATCGCAGAAGCTACACAAATGCATGTCATATAGTACATACATATCAGCAGATATGGCACACCCATATATACACAAGCATGCGTTTATGCTGTGTAGGAAGAACAACAAGGTACAAGTATGTATATAACATTGACCTCCATTTGCAATCACTCCTCTGCTTTAAGTACACNCATGGACAATGGCATGCCATCAAATGCTTACAATGAAAAATGTCGGTTGATATATTGTCGGCTATTTTCGTTGCAACTTTTCAATGTACAACTTGACAAACCGACCGTCCCGCCCCAAGCAGGGCCTCTACTATGGTCACCACAGCAACTGCAGCGACTACAACTGCATATATGTATGTATGTATGTATGTAGTAAACACTGTTATAGTCACACTTGACGTTGCGGTTGTGGCATTGCCACTCCAACTAGTATACTTGTAACAGTTAGTGCCACCACTGAAGTGGCAATCTTTAGCCAAGGAGGATGTTGACTAACTAAAAATGGTTATAGGATAAAGAGTATACACATGTATGTATGTATGTATGTATGTAGTTAGTGCTTATGAACTTACGTTTAGTAATAGTAGAGGCTTGGATGTGCGTAAAACTTGGTATATATATGCAATATAATTCTATATATAAAATAGCAAAAGTAAGGCAAAATGGCAGAGATGTTGAAAGTAGCTGCTATAGCTGAAGTAAAGAATGCATTCGACGTTTTCTATGGTGCATAAAATATATATATATACATATATATATACTATTTGTATGTATGTATGTGCATGCGTTCGTGGCGGTAAATTCCTTTGGTCCTCTGTTTGTTCAACACACAAAATTCGCTGAGGGAATTTAGCAGCGTCGTCCAGCAACAGCTCAGAGGGCTTTAAGTACTAAAGTAAAAGCCAGGCATAAGCAGATTTGCTGGCGAAAATCTTTTTTTGTTGCTATTGTTGGGTTTCCGCGTAAAGCACTGGTGCTGAATCGATAACTTTGGTTTTTGTGACACTTGCAGCGATGACTTGGCGATGAGCTTAGTTGAACAATTTCTGTGTCAGAGTGTGCATTTGAAGACTTGCCAAAGTGTGGTGAGTTTTCCTTAAGTTCTATGTTGAAAAAAGAGAGCAAATGAAATAGAAAAAGCAAAGCATAAAAGGAAAAGTAAAAACGAAAAGTAAGATAAAAACATTTTAAACTCTTCCAAAAGAAATCTTCAAGCTTTTAGCATTAAACATTTTAAAACTTTTTTATTATTTCTAGTGAAATAGTTCGCTTATTTTTTTTTAATTTTTGCTGAAGCTTAAGACTCGGAAAATGTAAAGTTTATTTTGCAACCCTTTCGGATTTTAGCCAATAGGCTAACTTCGGTTACGATTTCGGCCACAAAAGTGTGATTTGTCTTCTCGAAGATTTTATTTTACACTTTGAAACCCTTAGTTCCAATAATTTTTTCCCTGATACCAAAGTACAATTGTAAAGCTCGTATTAAATATCTTAACCCTCAAACCGCTGGATTAAACAGACTTTCATAGAACTTATTTTACATAAATAATACACAAGTATAAGCTTAGTTGTCAGTTGAAAAGTTTTAATATCCCTTCGAAGAATTACTTGCCAAATTCTGTTTTTGAAGTCAGAAGACGTTATTAGGGAAGCCGCACAGTGTGGAAAATAAAAAATTCAATCGTCATGGGAGATTATCTGGTTCAGAGGAACTTTTAAAAATATTTCCAATTTCCAATGGATACCTGGTATTATTTTTTTAACTTTAATTGGAATAGTGTTGATTAGCTACCCATTCACAGACTTTTGTATACCTTTTCTTCAAAACGTGACTTCCGTAGTCTTAATTTTTTAGAAAATTTTAAGCGGAAGTTTAAAAGTTAAAAAGCAAAAGAAAAAAACTACAACCGACTTCAATCGATACTTTGGCCAAAGTAAAAGTAAATGCTAAAGTAGGTAAAACTTGTTGATGTGCGTGGTATAAATATGAATCGAAATTTTCCGTTATTTATCAATGATTTATATCAGATCTGGCCCGGTAATATACATAAAAAAATATTCCACGGAAATGTTGACCTCGATATTTTTTAAGTCTGTTAAAATGGATGTGTTAAAGAAGGAAATCCTAGACCCCGTAAAATAAAACTCAAACGTCACGACGAATATATGATCGAAACCTTGTTATTTCGGAAAAAGTTTGATGTTGTTGTAAAGTGCAATCTTAGTTCTTAAGGACATTCGAAGTGAAAGTTTTATGAAGAATAAAAATTAGAAAATATATTCAATTTGCAATGGAGCAGTTTTTTTTCAATTTGTTGCTTTGCGTGTTGTATTTTGTCATTTAAGCGAGTGTTCGTTTGAAGCTCGGTTGCAAAAGAATGAACCTAGAGTTATTACAGTATAATATTGTGACAACTAAATCAATTGTTAGGTAGTATAACAAATAAACATAGATGACAATAAAAACGGGGCCAGAAATCTCGCGTGTGGCAACAGTTTGGAAAAGCTCCACAATATTATTCTCACTTTAAATAAAAAACTTGATTTCACTCATATATAATTACATTTTTTTAAAACAAACGCAGACCCGCTCATTGAAAGAAATACATATTTTATTTTATTTGGCATATTACTGAAATTAAGTATCAACCAAATTAGTTATAGATAGTTTAATATACAAAGGCGTAATATTTATTTTTGTTTCTTTGCGGAGTAGTTTAAAAAAAAAAGTTCTTCAGTTGCGAGTGTCTTAAAACACTGGTTTTAAGTAAACACTGAAAGTAGTTTATTGATGTAATAGTTGGTTTCAAATTAGAAATATTAGATCACAATTGGGAAATCTATCAACTCTCGTAAAACGTTGAATTTCGGAATGAAATGAAAGTGGATCTTTCTATAAAATGATATATTTTTTAATATTCACTAACAAATCCTGATTATGGCTTATTCGTACACACTGGCTCAATATTACCAACGATCCCCGAAGTTTTGTGATTTCAAGAAACGAAAAAATCAATCATAATAATTTCAAAAGAAAAACGCACGTGGAGGACTACCCTGTGTATTTTTAAAGAAATACTTCATGTATATATTTATGTACATGCACCCAACTCGTGGTCTCCTGCTTTCGTCCTTGTTCCATTAATTCAGTGCACATAACAACGACCAAGAGCATATAT
>NW_016164306.1:11440-32221 GCF_001687245.7 Rhagoletis zephyria | reverse complement strand
TACTGAAAAACTGTTTTTTACAAAATACAATGATATCTTTAATTCGCTACACAGAGTATAGGCTTTGAGTGCTAAATTGCGACGAAGCTATTTTTATTGAATTCTGAAAAGAAATCTAACGAGGAGATGAGGAAATTCTTAACTGTGTAGAACTATAAAATAAATGTCAAATATGGTAAAGAGAAAGTTGAGAAGTATGTGGTTCACATGCCGTTTACGCTTCATCGAGTTTTAGAGTTTAATGAAAAAGTATATATCACTAATACGAACATATGTGCACACAGACATGTGCACTAGGGTGGTCCAAAAATAAACTGGGTAAACAACTTTTAGGAAATTTCTTGTTGGCACCCCCAGAATTATAGAAAATTTAAAGTAAGGAGAATTATATTTTTCATTTTCAAATCGATTAAAATTTAACCGTGGCGTTTTGCGTTCACAATTCTCTGGAGGCTTAATTTTTTTACTGAATATGATAAGTTTTTTTTTAATGAAAGCTAATAAAATTATCAAGAGAAAGGTTGAGTCCGAGTTTTGAAATCTTATTTGTTTGTGTTAAATTTTTTTGTGCAAAGTGTGGAAAAAGTCGCAATTTTGAAGAAAGTCGATTCTCTTGTTTCAGTTAACAACACTGGTCGACGGCCAAAATTTACCAGAGACGCCGTTATGAAATTCGTATGTAAAATCACCCCCTGATTCCGAAAATCAAGGTTATTTTTAATTTTATGGTACCGTTTTTGAGATATTTGCAATTTACCGTTTTTGCAAAAAAAAAAAAATTGGGTCCACTTAATCATATATATCTCAAGAACGAATTAAGCAATTCCAAAACGGTTTGAAGCTTTTAAAAGGTAATCAAATTTATCTATAAGCTGTGCATACAACACTTTTTGCTAGGCCCTGTAGATTCAAAGATAACGAACAATCATTACCGATTTTTTCAATTTTTTTTGTAAAAATATAAAAAAAAATTGTACTTTGCGGGGAAGGATCTCGAAAACCTTTTATTTTTTTGCAGATTTTTTTTTCTCCCTTAGCTCTGTTGTATTACAAAAAAAATAAGTTATCATCGAAGAAAATCGATGCAAAACTACGTAAGTTATAAGCGATCAAATAAAAATACCCAGGTTGCGCAATTTCAACGTATACCTCAAAACGCATGTATGGTATAAAGAAGAGTGCTATGCTCTGTTTCTATTGAGTTAAAAGTTCAATTTATGAATGAAATTACCCATATTTTTGACTTTTTTTTTAAATTTATTTATGTTTATACTATATTCTAACAATCTTTATCTTAATTTGATTTTACTATGTTGTCGAAATAATTATGTGTTCTACTTTGACGCTTATTCAGTTTAGGATCGGTTTCTCTTATGAGAAACCAGCAGTAATCACCCATCATTGCGACGTCCCAGAATCCTTGATATCGATTCTCAATTAATTTCATTTGCTGATGAAACCTTTCGCCATGTTCATCACTTTCGTCGCCAAGATTTGCCGGAAAAAAGCTCAAATGTGAGTGAGAAAGTGAATTTTTAAAGACATATTTACGCCCATTTTCTCATAATTATTGATTAGGTCGTTCACTATCTGCTCGTAGTTAGGGCTTTTGTGTATACCGAGAAAAGAAGCAACGACCTTTTCAAAGGATTCCCACGCTGCTGCCTCAACTGATGAGAGTAGTCCTTTGAATTGATTATTGTTGATCAACTTTCTTATTTGTGGTCCAACAAAAATACCTTCCTTTATCTTGGCTTGAGAAATATCTGGAAAAACTGTTTTCAAATAGTCGAATGCTTCGCCTTCTTTGTCCAAAGCCTTAACAAAGTTTTTAATGAGACCGAGCTTGATGTGTAAGGGTGGAAGTATGATTTTCTCTTTCTTGACAAGAGGGGTGTATTTGATGTTATCCACACCAACGGTAAACTCGACTCTTTCCGGCCAATCCTTTCTGACGTAGTGGTCCTTACGAGCTCGGCTATCCCACTTGCAGAGGAAGCAGCAGTGCTTGGTCTAGCCACTTTGTAGACCGCATAGCATTGCAACGACTTTGAGATCAGAACATATTTTCCAATCATGCTCTTCATATTTGATAAATTTGAGTATTTTTTGCATTTCCTCGTAGGTTTCCTTTGTATTTACTGCATGTGCAATCGGGATAGAAGGCTTTTTGTTACCAATATGCAATAATACAGCCTTCAAACTCAGTTTATTGCCGTCTATGAACAATCGCCACTCTTTTGAATCATATGTTTGACCAAACTCTTTGAATAAACCAGGGATGTCGTTGCAGTAGCATATACTGTCTTTCTTGGTATAGTGTTTGGAAAATGGTTCGTGACGAGTTCTACTATATGTCACCTTAACATCGGATGACACAAATTTAAATTGTTGCATACGAGAAGTGTGGTCTCGGCCTTTTCCTTGGATAGTTCCAAATCTCTTATCCAATCATTAAGTTGTGCTTGTGACAGAACGTTTCTTTCGTTTTCCATGCGAAATTCAGTACAACTTGATCCCCCGCACTCAGATGTTACTGTTGACAATGGAACTGGATCCGCAACTGCCGTTGAATGTAGTACTGGTAATGTCACTGTAGGTACGCTAGCATAGGTTACTCCTCTTGATCTTCCAACGCCAAGTACTTTTGTTTGACAAATATAACACTCTATTGAATGGCAAGTAGGTTCTCTCCATATCATTGGTGTATCAAATTTTGTTTGTTGTCCTGATTCCCACTGAATCAATTCTACTCGACACGATGTACACAAAGTGTTCGGTGTCCATGGTTTTTCAGCATTTTTAGGCTCAATTCCAAAATACTTGGAGTATAAAGTTTTGATATGATCTGAGAACACTCGTCGTCGCCTTATGATAGTATATTGGCCACACATGAAACAGAACATATCTGGATCCTTATTACACTCAAATTCTCGCGTCCTTTTACTCATTTTATTTTTTTTTAATAAATCACGGTTTTGAAATTAGACTTATGAACTGAACTATCCCGGCGAGCCTTGAAGATGTTATGAAGTTTCAAAGCGCATTAACTCATATTTATACTCGGAACAAGAATAAAATTGAAAAAATCAAATCTTACCTAGACAGAAAGGTTCCTTTTTATAACAAGCCGGGAAAAGAAAATACTACCTGTTTTAGATGTAGGCTTTAGAAATTTTCTGTGTCTTATAATTTTGAAAATCTACCTGCATACTTACCCATAACTGACGGAAATACATGTTTATAACTACATGCCTACAGCAGGTTTCGAACCCAACCACTCTTCCTTTCGATGCAACCACTCTACCTACTATAATACAATTCGAATATTAAAAGTACTATTTGATTTATTTAAAGAAAAAGTGTTATCATTGTTATGGTGTTATTCGTTTATCCGGATAATATCTCACTTGCACTTCGTTTGTATGCTACGTGTAGCTCTGTGCCAACCTCCGATGACTTCTGCTGCACTTTCGTGTCATTGGGTAGCTGCCTGGGAGCTACGATGACGTCTTTGGAGCAGCAAGGTTGCTCCTCCGAGTTAGGGTATTCGGTGTCGGCGGCATCTTTGTCTACCACGGGCATCGACGGTTTGGCTTTCTCCCTAAGTTTTACTACGCCAAAGCCATAGTTTACCACGTTCCCGCGGTGCTTTAGCATGTCCGCTGATAGCGGGTCAACTGCAATGGTGATTTCCGCCATTGTTGACCTGCGTACTCGATTCAGAATGCGCCAGTCCGGAATTCTCAGGCCGTCATTCTGTGCCTGAAGCAGACTGAGCGCATCCTCACTGGCAGAGCTGTCCAGCTCCGGGAAGAGTCCCACAAGAATGATGCGGCGAGGTGTTTCTGCCTCCTCGACCACTTTCATCTTCGCCCCCTTCCATGGTGTCAGCCTTGGAACAGTGTTCCGTATCCACCCCGCGGTCGCAGCATCTCTGCAACTGATGTACTCCAAACGGGGGTATGCCAGCGTAACTGATGGGCGCTGCTTTGCTGTCGTGTCACTGGTTAATCCTTATCCACGCGAGCGGCTTCCGAAAACATGCAGGCTGGTCGCAGTTACTTTCATACCCAAGGCAGGTAAAGTCTCACATGTGTTCCCTTGTGACTTTGGACCAATAAGTCTCTCCTCGTTTTTCGCATAAAGATCTCCGAAAAACTGGTTGAGTTCTAAATAAGAAACGACATGCCTAGGGAAAGGGTTTCCTAAATCGACATGGCTACAGTAAGGGTAACTTGGTAGAAACAGCCTCTAACTCAGTTGTATGTACATATGTAGGTATAATCGTGCAGATCTTAGCCGAGAAGATCATTGATATCGAGGTGGCTTTTGGTAACGTTTTGCCTTAGGTAATCGTAATCTTGGTAAATGAGCCTAACATCTGGGCCGAAATTGTCAGGTTTATATATAGGCTGCTTTGCAAACGAACGTCTTAAAGCCTTAGGACCATTATAAATCCAATTTTACTTCTTTGGTGGATTAAAAATCTTAGGAAACTCCAATGGTCTATTATATATGGCATCTGTGAGACACTTCGGATCATATCTTCTTCTTATTCTTTGATTCTGTAACCGCCTAAGCGGCACTGGCCGAGTCCAACGAAGCATGCCAACCGTTTATCTCCTGTGCTAACCGACGGAAATTAGAAATCCAAAATTAATCCAAGTCTTGAAAACATAGTGGAGCGACGAAACTGCTAAGTGCGAAGTTCGCTTGAAACCTTGGGTACTCCGGCATTTCAAGAAATTTTCAGTTCGTTCCGGCACAAACGAATCAGTAGACACCAATGTTAGGTCAGAGTATATCATTCACCGCTCATACTTGCTCACTGCTCAAGGAAAGACTCTTCGGTGCGAAGTATTTGGAACGGTCGTCCACTTACGAATGGTTTAAAGTTGAGTGGAAAGGAAGTGTTTTCCAAACGAAGCTTGCCAGTTATTAGATATTCTTGAAATTCCACTACATTTTCGACCCAATGATTTTGATTAATTTGTCAATTCCAGTAAATTCCATCATTTACCTAACTTAAACAACCCGTCCACGCCACCATTTCCACTTTGCACTAAACCACTTACACACAATTACCACAAATGGATTTGCAAACTATTTGGGCATCGCATCGCCAGTTGTTGACAGCTCAATTCAAGCACAAACTGGCACACGCATACACTGCTACACTGGAAATGTACACAACGAATTTCAGTGCGGTTATATTAGCCACCAGGTTTCCTACAGCATTTGACAGCTACGCATGTATTAAGTGCTCATAGTCGCTTCACCACATTAGCTTTGGATAATATTTGATTTGACCGCTGAGCCTGAAACACGAAAGAATATCACACAATAACGGGGAGTGTATTTGAAGTGGAGAAAATGTGGAAATGTGGAAATATGTAAATGTATAGAAGCACGTAGCAAGAGTTAGAGAAGCCCAACGATTCTTCGCATTCCGTTTAGTTGGATGATGAAGATTAGGTTTGAGTCTGTCGAATGCCGAACTGCGAGATTTTTTGTTAGAACCTAAGTTATTTCGAGTTTACCAGAAAAGCAAATTTGACTGAATTAAGCAAAAAATCCAATATCTTCTTTTTAAATTCCACCTATGTATGTATGTGTAAAGTTGAATTCCGAAAGAAAATGGGTAGGTACGAACCTTTCCATATTAAGGTAACGAGATATGTATGTAAATACACGTAGCCAAATTTTAAGTTGATACAGCTGCCACATCTGCAAACGCTAGTCATGTGATAATCACTTCAGAATTTCCGTATTTTCATTTACCTTCATATTTTACTTGACTGCACTTCGAAAGGCAGTTTGTATTTGCCACTAACAGGATATGGCAGAGTTCCCTCATGGAATTGTGACGGCGCAGTACACCTCATACGCTCAGGAAAGGCAGCAAGTTGGTTAGGTATACATACATAAGCTCCAGAGGTCCGCATCGGAAGGCATGTTGCTTGAAAGCGAAGTGCTTTAGCAAACCCGGCACCTACTTTTACTGCCACTAAGCAGGCGTTTATGCGTTGAGCATTTATTAAATGAGTAAAGTATTCTGAAAAAAAAGTGCCGAGAAAGGGATGAATATAAAAAATATATATGTACTTCGCTTTGAAATTTTAAATTTTGCATAGTGCGCTAAAACCATGAATTTCCTAAAATATTCTGATAGTCCCAAATTTAAATATAAAAAATCTCACAGATACCACGAAAATGTTCTGCAGCCTAAACATGCCGAAAAATTCTGTGAAATTCCAAATAAAAAATAAATAATCTTATAAAAACCTCTAAAATTGCTAACAAATTCCAAACTTCAAGTAACTAGAAAATATTACGAAAAACATTTGAAAACATACTTCCGATATTCTGAACAAATCCTGAATGAAAAAAAGAAAATTCACCAAAAAATACAATATTCCAATAAACTCCAGAAAAGTTGTCGAAAAATACTAGAAAAATTGAAAAAAATCATATAAATTCCTGAAGAATCTTGCAAAACACCAAACGAACTAATAAACGTGCCTTGAAAATCGTAAAAGATATCGAAAAATATCAAAATGAATCAGAAGCATTCTTGAAAATTCTTAAAAAATTTTTAAAATTCCTGAATAAAAAATAAAAACTTCTATTAGTCGTTAAACTGCTTAAACATATCATAAAATCACACAACTTATACAAAAAAATCCAAGAAAATTCCTGAATATGTTAAATAACCTCAAAATATACTTCAAAAATCCTACAGAGTCCTAAAAACATACCGCATAATATTTGAAAAGCTCCACGAGAATCACGTCAATTTCGAGTAAACTTAAAAAAAAAGAAAAAAAACGAAAAACGGTTCGAAAATTTCCAAAAAATGAGTGTGAAATTCCTTAATAACAAGAAAAATCACAACTATTTTCGCGAGCCGAAAACTTTTTAGAAAATATCTATACTTTTTTTTTAAATACAAACAAGAATCCAAAGAGCTGTGAAATCTAAAAAAAGTCACTAAAATTAAAAAATATATATTTATTATTATAAAAACCTAAAGAATTTTCGAAGAAATACCAAAAAAATATTTGAGAAGTCCTTAAAAAAATATTGATGCACAAATAATATATGTATAAATCACTAATAATAGACAAGCTCATTTCATGCCAAGACACACTGCTGACCTTGAAAATTTCTGAAAAATCTTAAAAAATGCTAAATAAAATTCTAAAAGCTTTGCGAAAATAACGAGAAGCTACCTCTGGAATTGAAGTCATGAATTAAAAAAAATACGAACACTTTCAAAAAACCGAAGTCTCATAAAAAAAGAACAAAAATAAAAATAAATAAATCACGAAAAAGTGCCGGAAAAAAGCTCAAACAAATATGAAAATAGACTCTGATATTGAAGTTTTTTGCAAAATGCTGAAACACCCAAACGAAAGGCAAAAAGTGCGGGAAAATGCTCAAAAAATACCCTCTCGATATTAAATTTTTTTTGCAGTCCTGAAAACACCCAAAACAAAATGAAAAAACGTTCGCGAGAATTGCGACAGGTTCCAAAAAATCTCAAAAAGCCCAGATTTTGTTTTTTGATACCCAAAATATATCGTTTTTTTTACTAATTCCAGGAATTTTCTAAAACGTCTTGACTTAGTGAAGAAGATCATAGAAATTCTAAAAAAGAGGAAGCCTCATAAAAATTACAAAAATTGTTAAAAAAATTCAGAAAAGTTGGCGAAATATGTTCGAGAAATCCCAAAACATACTGCTCATCTTGAATAGTCGTAATAATTTCTAGAAATTCTTAAAGAAAATAACAATTCATACAAATTAAAAGAAAAACTAGAAAATCTTATAAAAATTACTAAGGTAAAAAAACACAAAGTGTCAAAAAATTTTAAAATTACCAACACACGTCCTTGAAAATTATTGCGGAAATTGATTGAAATTCCGAAGAAACAAAAAAATCTAAAAAACTGCGTTGACGTGAATTATGCCCAAAAAACTGCATACAATAATCGTTAGCTTATTGAAAAATTATGTTGAATTCTGAAAAACTTAAAAAAACCCAAAAAACTCTTCTTCATATGAGTGTGCAAAAATTTGTTGAAAAAGGATGCATGCAGATCTCTATCAGATATACACAGGGTCAGATTAAGAATGTGGTGGCCCGAGTCCGTTATACATGTGGGGCCCCTTTTTGAGTTAATAATTACATACATCTAATTGGGAAAAATAATTATATTTTCATTTTAGAAGTATCGTTAGTTATTGACTTTATACCACGTGTTTTCGTTTGAAATTCTCGCCTGAATTTCTTTGTACAGAAATGGAGTAGTATGAATATTTGAGCCCTTGATTTTGAAAGTGGTATAAGTCACTTCCCAGCTCTTGAACTTAAATGATCGGTTACTGGTATCTGAACGCGTCGGTTATTCGTTCAACTTCATCAACCATTGGTAGAAGGTTTTGTCATTAGTTTACGACGATAGAACGATTTGCAGATGTATTCGGTTACAAGTAACCGGTCATTTAAGCGCAAGAGCTGGGAAGTGACTTATACCACTTTCAAAAGAAACGGCTCATTTTGTCTTTTTGATCCGGTTTATTATTTCTGCCTGCACCTTTTCACCACTCAAAGTTATTATTTCCTAGCAGGTTGTTTATAAATAATTCAAGTGCCCTCGTCCCTTATTTCCGTATTCCTTGATATATCCAGAGGTCATTCTGAGCTATTAGTTCCAGCGTCCCACGGAAATTTCCATTATTGGGCGAATCGAGAATCCCACCAGCGCCAGAAGAAGCTAAGCTAGGTTCCGCAAGATGTATTGATGGTGCTGACGAATCTTTTTAATACCCAGCGATCTTTTCTGTAATCTATGAAAAATTATTTTTTTGTTCTTTCGTCCTCACATGTGGGGGCCCTGGACCGCGGCCCCGTTGGCCCTGACCATACATATGTCCTGTTTTATTATTTACACAGCACACATGTACATAGACACGCAGCTTGTGTGTGACTGTGCCTCACCCACTTCCACCTGAAGCCATGTCATGCATGCATACATGCCACTATTCCCCATCTACTCATACGCACATACATATGTATGTATGGATCCATGTATGCATTCCCAGAATTTTGAGCTTGCACTCTCACCTAGTTTCCATTTCCTACTCGTATTTGCCATCGATCGTTTCATCCCATTGGGTTGCGTTACGTGTAATTGGATTACTCTATGCGTGTATGTGCGTTATTTTCGTGTTTTCCACTATTTATTCCCCGTTTGAGGATACAGGTAGACAAATTTCCAACTAGATTTCGTTTGACATAATTTTTTCCTATTCGCTGTGTGTGTTTTTAAATATTTGTTGGGGTATCTTTTCTGTATGTATTCTAGCAGATGGATGGGACATTTGCAGTCAATTGTGTCAATGCTTAGTTTGATTTTGTGAAAGCGCTCAATAAACGATTTTGACATACTTATTTGGATTTCTATTCCATTTTATTTAGTCGAATGAATGCGTTTTTTGTTTAGTAAGTTTGCAAGCAAAGGAGGGAAATCCGCTGGTGGGATGGTAGGGAAATAAAGGCTTTTGAAATTTTATGCGAAGAAATTTTTCGCTACTTGACGAGTTCCACTCCTAGTGCATAACTTGTCCTTGGATACATTTATAAAGCGACTCTATACCCTCTCAACACCTCTGAAACTTAGGTGCACATCTTTTTAGCAAAGGGTAGTTCTTTATCCTGACGGAAAGCTCGGTAGTGCATCCTCGTTGAACTCTGCTAAGCACACAACTGCCAACTCCCACGTCCGAGTTTTGATATTCGACAGGGGTACTTGCCAGCTAAGGGAAGTAGTCGGCATAATCCTTCGCCCCCTTAGCTCCATCGACTTTCTTTATTGAATACCGCTTGTAGAGTTATAGGCTTTACGAGATTTCGCGTAGCCGTCACTGCGGCTATACATTCAAAAACGACCCAGCCTGATCGGAGGGTGAACTCACTAAAACTGGGCTTCACAAAGCCCTTTCGCTTTTAGAGGTCAGCAGCTTGAAGTATCCACAGCTTCTTAAGGTCCAATACTAAGCGTGTTTCCAGAGCCCATATGACTGGTTAGCGAAGGTAGCTTTTGTTATTGCTGCAAGTCGGTCCAGTGTTCGCTCTCTTGTCAGCAGGATTTTATTTCCTTTTCAGAAAGTTTTAGGCCTCGAACGCAGTTCAATTTACTGTGTGATGTTTTTCAATATTTGATTTCCCTTTTCATCGCCCCCCAGCGTAAGGACGCCAGTTCGAGTTTGCCTCTAGCCATTCATTATCAGCCGTTAAGTGACTGGCCCTTATAACAAAGGTTCACTAACAAAATGCCCAAATCGTAGTAGTGTAGCCATAATCTGATCCAAAATTTAATCAAGCATATGAAAGCCCGACAGCAAAAGTTACCCCTGCAATCGAGTCTTAAACTTATGATAGCTCCCCATAGCTTTCGTACAAAATATCCTTCAAGTCACAGCAGGAAAGGAAATTTTTCTTGCGGACGACAAAAAGTTACCAAAAACTTAACATAACTTATTTTCATCTAAATCTACACAGATTTACGCTTATCGAATAAAACTCAAACGAGAGTTTCAAATTTTGTTAGATACACTAATACGAATACATTCAAAGTGCCAATGCAGTGTTAAATATTTTATTGCTTATCCTGTTTTGCTTTGCGCTCAACAACTTTGCCACGCTACCTCTTTCCCAGTATTGCATACATGGATTTGTCTACTTGTTTGTTTGTTTGTTGGCATCGCTGAAATCGAGTTACAGTCCTAAAATCATGAATTATTCGTTATATATTGTACGTCTTGCAAGATCCACTGTAAGCGTTCGAAAGTGACAAGTTTACCGAAAAGTGAAACCTCTGCTGAGGTGTCAGTGAGTAGAAAGTGAGAATAAAATCACAAAAACACATACACAGGCAGAGAGTTAAAAACAAGAGCTGCTACGACAAATAAAAAAAAAATGGGAAGGTTAAAATGCATGCTATGGGAGGGAGTTACACAGATGTAAGGATGCCAAAAGATGGAGATTTTGGCAAGTCAAATTTGAAAAGAGAGACGAAAGCAGAAACCTTTATGTTTGTAAGAATATTAGTAGTGGAGTTCTCCAAACTGCTGTGTTAAATTGTGATTACCAAGATCTGGAAGAGCGAGAGAGGCAAGTAAGTTGATGTGTCGTGTTTTTAAGGGCCCCTGCATTCTACTTACAAATTAGAAGCTCATTTCAAACAAAATACCCCAGCTGCAGTTAATGGAGATGTTGCATCTTTTTAAGCATCGAAGGAAAATTACAAGGTAAGGTCAAAACGTCGGCAGAATAAAGCGAAGGGGTGTTCATATAAATAAAAGAAATATTGTTTTATTTCGATATATTCTCGTTTAGTCCTAATACAGCGTTACTCTGACAGCGATTATTTGTGATATGTTAATGTATTCTTAATTTTTTTTAGACAACTGGCACTACAGCCTTTGGCAAACTTAGTAATGGAGCGACACTCAGTTGAACAACGCGTAAAATTGATCCAAACGTTTTATGAAATGGTCGCATAACACAATGGCTCTATTGCGTGCGCATCATTTCGTGAAACAACGAGATAAATTGGACGCCGAGATTTCCACCAAAGATTCCACCGAGGTTTGACCATACCAAAAATATCTTGAAAATGTTCATATGGGCATCCTATGTTGCCAGAGGTGTCGTACTGATGCCCTTCAACGGATATTTTGTTTCGTACATAATTGCGATAGATTAAAAATAAATAAAAAAAAAATTTTTGAAAAAAAAACATTTGGACAAGTTTTGTTGTTTTTTATTTCAAAAAGAAAATTAACGGTCTTATTGGTAGAGTAATAGACCTTTCTCATCACCAGTACTCGCTCATCTTGTCACTTTTTTAGGCAACAAATAATATAGCGCATAAGGAGCACGCCTCTACTCCGTTTCATTCGCATTTTATTCGCAATTTCATCTTTTTCTAGGAGTGTAGCGCAGTGTTCTCATTTAACATTGACATATTTATTTTATAATGAATCAATGAGATGCCTTCTGAATCTAAAAAACCCTTAAGCCTGGTTTTCATTAGGTCATATTTGACGCCAAATGTTGTCAAAATAATGAAAACGGGTTGTCATCTGGTGTCATTTGCGTTTGTTGTCATATATCACCACGCACGGTGATATAAAATGACATCCAAATGAAAACGGCCCTCGCCGCTGATGTGGCAGCATTTGACAACCAAAATGTATTTGCCAACATGTTGGCAATTTTGATTTCGTTTGCCATGCGAACAGCTGATTCTAGCTACAATACGGACCGTTTAGCTACAAAAATGCAGATCGATAGAACTTTTCACGCTGATTTCAACCATACCATAATTATTTGGGGCAAGTAAAAAACAAAGAAAATATAACAGGTTAAACTTCAACTTTCCTATTTCTCATATGTTTAATATCTCGGAAACTACTTGATCGATTAGAAAAGCATTGAATTCAATTCAAAGATAATTTTAATAGCTTTTTACGACGTATTTACTATAACCATTTTTCAGAACAAATTTTTGGTAAACGATATTTAAAGAAAATATATATACAATTTCGATTTTTTCCACTACTTTCGTTAAATTTTGCCCTATAACAAACCTTTCTATATAAGATAATAACTTGTACTTTCTTAATAATATAAATTTCTGTAGCATTAATTATGCAATTTTCTTCAAAAAAGGTAATTCAATGAAAAAATTAAATTTTTTTGTTTTTTAGTATTTCTGACTCAAAAATATAGAAAATCAGAAAAATTATGTACATCAACTGAAAGATAAACTAATCATCTTTATTTTGGCATCATTAGTTGTTTAATGGGTTATGTAGCTCATAAGATTTTGATATTTCAAAATATCGAAAAATTTAACTTAACCTACTATATCTTCTTAATTTTTTACTTGCGCAAAATAATTTTGGTAAGGTGAAAATCAGCATGAAGAGTTCTATCCAATTACATTTTTGGTTTGTCTATAGCTAAACGGGCGGTATTCTATACTTTTTGTAAAAATTTAACATCACATTTGACATCAGTAATGAAAACGGAATGTCAATCATCTGACACCGAAATTTGACGACAGTCTTTGACATGCACTGCGGTATCGACATTTGGTCAGTTTTTAAAATGTAATGAAAACGCATTTGACATCAAATGAACAGCTGTCAGATGAAGGCAGTTTTTGATGTCAGTGATTTTGACCTAATGAAAACCAGCCTTAAGGCTGTAGTCTCTGTTTCTGTTGCAGGCTTCGAAGGGAAATTTTCTATTTTTGAGAGTTTGACCACAGAAACGAGGAAATTACTGCACGAGGCCATACGATTGAAAAGAGCGGGGAAGCTGCTGTCTGTATATACGTTGCGAGGTGCTGTCTATGTCAGAGTTGACAAAGGTTCGTCAGCTATTAAAATTGATGAACGTAATGACTTGCAGAGGTTTTCTTGCTAATCTGTGTTCTTTTTCTTTTATTCTATATTCTTTTATTCTTAGCTTAAGTATGTTTAGTGTTTTGCTAGCATTTGTAAAGATGGTTCATAGTGTTATTGCGCTTCTTACTATATTTATTAGTTCTTATTCATACCTTGAAGTTGCTTTTGTTCACTTGCTTTATGGTGTCTAACAGCAAGATCAATAGCATTGATGATAATAGTCGCATTATGTTAAATGTTCTATGTAATCAACAGATAGGGCTTAATATCGTCCATTTCAATGCTAGAAGCTTAAACAACACAAAAATGGATTATGTTAGATATGTGTTTACGTGCTCTGCAGTTGATGTTATCTGTGTTTCCGAAACATGGTTTCCTCTTGATGTTAGTGATGTTCATTTTAATATAAATAATTATAAGATTATTCGAAAGGATCGTGTCGGTAAAAAGGGTGGTGGCGTTGCTATTTATTGTAAGACCCACATCAATATGAAACTTGTCGGCGAGTCGGATAATGGAGGGGTTGAATATTTACTTGTTGAGTTGTCTGATCGTGTGAAAAAGTGCCTTGTTTCATGCGTGTATAACCCTAATAAATTTGTCAGTATAAGTCCTTTGTTTGATAAGTTGTCCAACATTGCTGTCGACTACGAGAATATTATACTTTGCGGTGACTTTAATATCAATCTCCTTGCTGGTGATTCATTTTGTTCTTCGTTGCTTGATAATGTTGCAAGCTTAGGTCTTTCGGCTGTTAACATCTCAATGCCAACTAGGTACTGTCATAATTCTAGTCCCAGTCTTCTTGACTATTTTATTGTTTCTGACCGTTCTTCTGTATTAAAATTTGACCAAATTTCTTTTGTCTATGATCACGACTTGATTTTTTGTTCTCTTGATATTAATTTTAATGGTGTAAGCGAAGAGAAACTGTATGTATATCGAGACTTCCGATCGATTGATTTGGATGCTTTGTATCGTGAACTGGACAATGTAAACTGGTATGACTGTTGGTATTTCGAATCCGTGAATGAAAAGCTTGAACATCTAAACAACAAATTATTATCTGCGTATAACACTCATGTTCCATTACGCTATAAAAAAACTATCACATGCCCTTGGTTTAATGGTAAAGTGCGGGAAGCCATCAAGTCCCGTACTAAGGCTTACCGCACTTGGAAGAGAAACCGTACAACAGCTAACTGGGATGCTTTCCGCGTAGCTAGAAATAAAGCCACCTTGGTAGTTAAGGCAGAAAAGCGAAAATACTTTGCAGTCAAACTTGATCCTTCTCTCCCCTCTGGTCAATTATGGCGGAACACTAAAAATCTCCAGGTACATGCCAAGGACAGAACTGAGTGTATGTTAGATGTTGATAGTCTGAATGATGTGTTTCTTTGTAGTGCCTCGTCTAATGGTTGTATGTCACAATTCGCCCCAAATCCTACGTCGACTTCGTATTCGAGCGTACCTTTTGAATTTTCCTCCGTATCTGAATGTGATGTGACTAGATGCATCCTCAAAATTAACTCAAATGCGGTTGGCGAGGATGGTCTGCAAATTCGATTTATTAAATTAGTTATGCCGTTCATCATAAGTCCACTGACACACATCATTAACCACTGTTTTACCACGTCTTGTTTTCCAAAGTTATGGAAATCCGCTTCCATTTGTCCAGTTGCTAAAACCAAACGAGCATGCTCACCTTGTGATTTCCGTCCAATTAGTGTTTTGCCTGCCTTGTCAAAAGTGTTTGAGTCCCTAATGTCAGAGCAAATCATGTCACATATGTCCGAAAAGAACTTGTTATCTCCTTTTCAATCAGGTTTTAGAGCAGGGCATGGTTGTTCAACTGCGATAGTAAAAATTCTTGACGATTTGCGAATTCCCTTTGATAATAATGAAGTTTCCCTCCTGTGCTTACTTGACTTTTCCAAAGCATTTGACTCCGTAGATCACACACTGCTCTGCTCTAAGCTTTCATATTATTTCGGGTTCGGTAAAACTGCACTATCTCTTATGAAAAGCTACCTAACAGGTAGAACCCAGCTTGTGAAGGTTGGTTCAGTAACCTCTAGAACTAAATCCGTAACACGCGGTGTTCCTCAGGGGTCTATTTTGGGCCCCTTGTTATTTAGTGCTTTCATAAATGACATATTCATGACATGCCAATATGTAAAAATGCATGCATATGCCGATGACATCCAGATATATTTATCAGGTCCGTCAAGAGATTTGCACAGACTCACATCTGATTTGAATATGGACTTATCATCTATCTCGCATTGGGCTGCTCTTAACGGCCTTTCCATTAACCCTGCGAAGTCGTATGTTCTACCTGTTTTTAAGACAAAAGTCCCTTTTAGCAGTATTCCTTCAGTTTTTCTTGAAACCAGACCCCTAAAATTTATTGATAAAGTAACCAATTTGGGGTTTGTTATCAATTCTAGCCTTAGCTGCGTTGATCACGTTAATTCTGTTGTGAACAAAGTATATGGTACTCTAAGAAAGCTAAGGATATCGGCATCGTTTGTTCCGATTCCCACTAGAAGAAAGCTTGCGCGTCAATTAATCTTACCTATTATTACTTATGCAGAGGTGGTATATAGTAAGCTTGACTCCAGGTCATCCCATAAGATTGGCACCTTATTTAACCAAATCACACGTTATGTATATGGATTGCGGAAGTATGACCATATATCTGCGTGGAGATGTAGCTTGTTAGGATGTGATATCACTGATTATCTAAAAGCAAGAAACTGCATCTTTCTCTTTAAACTCATCAGCACAAAGACCCCTCTTTATCTTTATGAGAAATTAATTTTTCCAAAGTCTGAGCGTTCCTGTGATCTAATGGTGCCTTTCTTTAACTTTAAGACTTCTACTAGACTATTTTTCATTAATGCTATACGAATCTGGAATTCAATTCCCGCTGCAATTAGAAGCAAGATCAACAAAAGCAACTTCAAAAACATTCTATATAGCTACTTTTGTAACAATTGATGAACCATCTAATTATTTAAAGTTAATCTCTGTTAACCTATGAATAGATGATTTATGATTTAATTAATTATATGTATTAATGTATGTGTTTGTATTGAATTTATTTGTTGTACTATAAAAGATCTTTGTCTTACTGTACTAATATTTAATATTGAAATAAATTGAAATTGAAATTGAAATTTCTGTGCTAGAATACCAATTCTTGATAAATAATAAAAAATTGACAATCTTTAAAAATTTTCAATTTATCAAGTGCACAGAATCGGGCTGTAAATATGCATAACTGAGCTATAAGTTTCCAGGTAAGTCAAGTCAAGTCTAAAGGCTCAGTTATGCATACTTAGTATTGCATGAGAGTTGTCACATAAGAAATCTGTTAAATGACAGGCTAACCTAATATTCACGCACGCCGCCAATTTACTGTGCACCAGCCAAAATTGAACGGCGTGCGTATGAAGCTAACTCAATTTCCAATTTTTGTTCTTCGTGACATTTTGATTTGACGTTTCGCTCAATGAAATCATATGCAAAGGCACGCAAGCCAATTTCGGGTGAGGCAAAAAAACAAATTCGACGGCGTGCATACCAAAACAAAAGGCGCGAATATTAGGTTAACCTGTGAGTTAGCTTTGCGTGTAAGCAGTTACCCAACGCACAGCATTACATACATACGTAGAAGTCTGTTGATTTTTGATTTCTACGTAAAATGACAAATTTTTATTGGTGTATTTTATGGACTTTATATGCCCACATAATTTTATTGTAAGGATGCCGATTCAAATTAATAAAAATAATATTTCTTAGACGACGATCGATTTCTTCTCGCATGATTGAAGGTGCTGCCAAATATTTTGTTGTCTACTTTTGCATGGTGACCCTCAGCTGAAGAACATTTTTACGAAAATAATTCAATTCTTACAGTTCAGTCTTCATACTTTCTAATATTTCATTGCAGCTGGGAAATTCATTACTCATTTCTTTAAAGGAAGAGCTGTGTTGGCTACAATAGCTTCTGTGTGCTTTATTAAATTTCCAATGCATATTTTTTGTGTCATTCATTGCATTCAAGCGGCAATGATAAATGATCATGGAACAGTAAAGAAAATATTATCTTGTTGCAATGACGCCTCCACTTCCCCTATTCAGCAGTCATTTATGGTGTTAACCTGAATGCGTTGTTACAGTGGGTTCAATTGGAGATGTTTAACGATTTACCATAATTCAGGCTCAGGAGGAAATGCAGCTAAAGCTAGGTGTGTGCTTGAATAATTAAATCAATTATTCAGTGTTAATTCCAGAAGCTGAATTCTTATAATTTAACTTCTAGAAGCCGCAAATAGTATGCAGAACGATTACCCGTTAGAAGATAAATATATATGTACATACACAAATAGCACACCTACAGGCAATAAATCTCCTACTCGTGTCATGATTAGCTTAGGTCGATAGATTGAGCTTAAATTATGTAGACCAGCCGTGCCCAGCGCAGGGCACTTGCCTATAGAATTCTGCCAGCGCAGGGCACTTGCTTATGGAGTTCTGCCGGCGTTGGGCATGCCTGATGTAGACTATCCAAATTTTTATTTTTGATGTTTTATGTTGATGTTAAAAATACGGTGGTGAGAAACGCCATAAGCTTCGTCAACAATGAGTATCCTTAATAATTAAACATTGTTTACTTATTTGGAATCACAACATTTGTAGCAACTTCCTTCCATTCGATAGTTTATAGTTTTCAGGCAGGGCGACTTTCACTCGAGTGATTTGTTCTAATGTTGGAGAGGATAGTAATATCTGCTGGGCTAAAACCATGAGGAAACATTTGTAGAATACTACTGCTGGCTTTTGTTGCCAATATCGATATCTCGGCCAGCGTTGCCAGGTTGCCGTTTTTAACGTCATTTGGAAGTTTTTTGTACCCTGTTGACGTTTTGATTTTTTTTGTGTAAAAAATTACGTTTTTTAACTTCCCAGTAATTTTTCTTTGTTACTAAATCTTATAAGTAGAACTGATTTTGAATTATTTTCTTTATAAATCTTTAGAATCTTTGTGTTTTGCTGCAGCTGCTTCCTCCAAAGGTTTTTTTTTTTGATTCTTGGACTAAGACTGTTCAAAGACTGGTTGTGTAAACACTTGAGGTTACAAGGCTTGCTGTAATGATGCAATTGCACATTAAAAGCCAATTCAGATATCAAAAAAGCTGTGCATCAAAAAACGACTTTTTTAAGACTTCATTGAAAATGTACTGAACGCAAAAAAGATTGAAATATTAGATCCATTCGATAACTTTTCCAGTAAGTGCTTGCAGCGAGAGCGTAAAAGAAAAATAGAGAGCAATAGAAAATTTTCACAAAAAGTTATTGAAGGCAAAACTAGTAAAAACTTGCAACTTAAGCCATTTTGAGACTTTCTGTCGGTTAAGTTGTGGCGCGCAATTTTCTTTTTAATTGGGAATAGTTCCCATCGCCATAAAAGTAAAAAAATATACAATAGATTTAAATTTTGTATCCATATTTTCATTTCACTAATTATGTTTCATCAAATCATCCTCTTAAACAGTTTGTTTACATTTGAATTTGAATCATAACCTTTCTTTTGGACTCCTGCAAATTTCTGCTAGTAAAATTTTTACTTGCAAGAATTTGCAGCTCTCTCGGGTTGTTACGCTCTCGAATTCGCTCCCTCTTGCAAATATTTTGGGTTACTGAATGCATTTCCAGTAAAAACTTGCAAGTACTAGTAACAATTCGTAACAATTTTTTGATATTGAATGGACCTATTGCTATACTCCTTCTTAGCAGAACGTAATTTAGCATTTTCGACAACCGAGCCCCTAACCAAATTTCTACAAGAAAAAAATATTAAAAATCAACGCGATTATTTATACCCTTTAAACTTGCACATTATTGCCCTGAAATTTAAATTGCTAAAAAATCTGAAAAGAAAGTTGAAAATCTAGCTGAAAATTTGCAGATTGTTTATAATTTTTGCACAATTTTGGTGGATTTATATATTGTTTGTTAATGAGCTTGGCTTTTATGGAAAAATAATAAACATTACATAAACGCAAGAGAAACAGCCAAAATCGATCAAAATGTTGCTGACTTAATCAGCTGATTACAAGTGTATGTATAAAATGATTTTTATATTAACGATCTCAAACCAGTTTACAATGAATTTTAAATGTGCTCTGTCGAAATGACATTTTAATATACCTTACGTACATATGTACCTTTGTATACAATAAAAGTTTAAATAAGAACACTTTTTTGTGCATACATTTGAAAAATACGTTTTTGAGTAGGAAATGAGGTTTTTTCAGACCAAGAGGGACGTTTTCTCATGCCGAAGACCTGGCAACACTGATCTCGGCCTCTACTGCCAGGCCGAGTCTGTTTTGCCTTCCCGAAATTAGATAGAGAAGTATGCCGCGTGGATCTGATGGTGAACGTCAAACAAACAGCCAGAAGACTTCGCCTACTTTGGAACAAGTATTAGCACAGATAACAATGTATGTCTTGAAATCTAACAAAGAATCACTCAGGTGCCACTGTGAGCTGGGAAAGTATTTGAGCACCAGAGTCCTCTCCTGTAATTCCCAAAGTGGTCCAGGTAGACCCCAAGGGTCCACGGAAGGCTAGACGAGGGTCTACGTCTGGGGGTGCATGAGTTGTAAATGGGGGGTCAACGAAAATTTATCTGGTTTCGTTAGTAAAGAACAAAACTGTTAAGGGAGCAAAAAAACGACGAAATTTTTCAGTGATTTTTGACAGGCCGCACTTTGGTAAACATTGTCGTATTGAGACTTAAAAAAAGGTTGTGAAGCTATAAAACTCTAATTTTTCTTGGCTAAAAATTTTTAGGAGATGGGGTTCTCATGTTATCCTGACAGATAGCGCGAAAAAAGATTTTTTGCAAATTGTTTGCTTTTTTTGTGGTCCACGGCATTGAAATAAATATTTTCATTTAGGTCGGCATATGGATTTGCTAATACAGCTCATCTATCGTCTGTAGTTCATCGTCTGCGGTACTCGCCGTCGCAAATGCGTAAAAGCCCGTAAATCTTCCCCAAAACCTTTTTTGAAATAGTCCAAGAGCCGTCTCGTCGGATGATGATGGAAGACTTTACTCTTCGACGGATTACGGTGCTGACATTTGTATCATTAGAGATTATGCTGGTTCCCTAGTTAACAAAATTTTCTACTTTCTCGAAATTATAACTGTCAACAGTGACGTGGGTGCTAAGGCGCAATTGCGCTGACTGTTTGTTTGATGACAGGGTGTACATC
>NW_016164306.1:0-11415 GCF_001687245.7 Rhagoletis zephyria | reverse complement strand
TCTTCTCCTCTCCTCTCCTCTCCTCTCCTCTCCTCTCCACTCCTGTCTCATATCTTTCTTATACCTTTACTTTCTATTAAATCATTAAATTTTTTCCCATCTACTGTGCTCGATTCCCCCTGTTATTTAACCCTTTTGAATTTTTGTCAGTTTTTGCATTTTCTTGCTCCAAAATAAATCTCTTTGCTAACTAAATCAAGTACATTTTGCACAAAATTAATTACCTATTAAAAGTACTTTAAAGTATGCGCATCCATTTTTAATTTAACTCTAATAAAACACTAAAGTTTTGTAATCTCAACGTCTGCAAACTGTGAAACTCGGCTGTCCCAGGGCACCCAAGCACTAGCGCACTCCCACACCCACAAGCCGTCACTCTTTCGCTCCTCCTGCTTATACAGCCCCCTAACTGATTGTGAGCTTAGTACGCCGTGCTTTCATAAAATTTCCCGCTAAACTTTACTTGATTTTTACTATAAACTTTGGCGCATCCAAAACAGCGTGGGGAGAGCTAAGTCGCGCAGCATAAAGTTGGCTGACAAAATTTCCCAGCATTCCCGCATCTCATTAAAAATAAAGACGGTAGAGGGAATTAAAAGAAGTTGGGAAAAGCGAAGAATTCACCACAAAAGCATTCACAACTGACAACCGAGGCAGGCAACCCTCTACGTAGTCAGTTGCATTCGGACACCCGCGGAAGCGTAGATTATCTTTGCAAGTAATTTAGGGGAAATTCACGATAACTGAGCTGCACTTGTACGACTGCTACTAGCGAGTAGATGAAAATGAAGATGAAAATGAAATTGCCTGCTGGCTAATAGAGTTAACGCTGAGCTGAAATAAAACTAAGAAACTTTTAACTACTAAGTAAATTGCTAGCCGACAGTGAAGTAAAGCGGAAAGCGAATCTTCTTTGGTGAGCATAACTCCTTTTGCTGTGAGCTTAAGAAAAAAGCGCTAGCATTAATGCTATGTAGCTCGAAAAGAAAAGACTTTGTCAACTTTCATTTACTTGGAAAATGGATAAAGTTGTTTTTGGTTTTGTTGATAAAAAATTTTTCTTTATGCGTGTGAAAGTAGCCTACTGTAGACATTCGGCGCTTTTAATTCGCTGTCAAGCTGTGTGAGCACGTTTTGTGCTACTAACTGCTTAAAAAAAGATGTTGCTTTGACACATCAAAACTCGTTGGAAAGCAGTTTCAAAGGAATTTTTTCACTTCTAGTAGAGCAAAAAAACAAAATGGAAAAAGCCTGCGGAAATTGCTTACCTCCTTCAGCACAAAATGTTCATAGCGATTTGCCGAGCATGTGGAATAATGGGATTGTGAAGAGTGTGAAACACTATGCGAGTGGAAGGTTTCATAATTAAATTTCGGAAAATGAGGAGAGCGCATTTTTTTGGGTAAAAAAGATTTCGTTTGCCGGACAGTGCGACATCTTGACTTCAGCTTTTCACTACGGTGAGAGAACGATTAGCCAAAATCCGTATCAATGCGCCACTGTACAAAAATTGAGCTCCAGCATTTTACCGCCAGGCTGGTCACAAAAGACGTTTTGGTATAGCAGGGTAAATAAACCACAACAACGGAACGATAAAAGTAGTATCAGATTACTGCAACGAAACATTCGCTACTTGGGTGTTTCCTGATCAAAGAATGAAAGAAATCAACTTGTTGGCTCGGCCAACGTCCGAGTGTGCAATAAAGAGCGTGCGATAGGCGGTGATGTTGGAGTTTGAAACCGAAGCAGATAAGATCACGCAGTCTAGAACTTTTGGTCTTGATTCCCAATCCTGTTTGAGTATGCGACTCTCCATGGCCCGAATGTAAATTAGAAATAGGTCTTCACATCACAAGCTCTACACATAGCGGCTCGAAAACTGACAGGTTTCTCGAAGAAACAATAGATAGGACGAAGAATGCCATGCCGTCGCTGCCTCAGGGAAAGTTGCAGCACTCGGTGCCACTTTACAATAAATTTCGACGAGCCGCAGGTAGAGATGTGATTTTATGAGATTGAAAAGAATGACCAAAAGACGCAGAGTGCAATAGGATTGACTACTACATAAGAAATAATATGGAGGTAGGAATGACCGAATGCTTAAAATCTCGAACAGCCTGTGGATCGCGGACGAGTTTTGACTATCAGAAAACGTTGATCAGAGTTTGGCCTCACCTTGAGAGAGCCATGTGACAAAAATGATTGAAAATATGGCATGGTCCAAAGCGATGCGGAATTTAAATCTTAACAGACTATTCCAAAATGAACATCAGAGTTGCATTTAACTATTTATTTATTATCTTCATTTACTCGGGATCCTTCATATCAGACTACTGTTGGCTTTTCCAACTTAGGTCTGTGAAACTGGCATGGCAAAAAAGGCGACATTAGTTACTGACGAACTATCTCAAAGGAGAGACTAAATTGCCGAATTTTTTTGGACTCCTCTGAAACCTACAAATGGTGCTGGAGCCAAATAAGCAGCGGAAAGTGGAATGCCGTCAACGTGCTTTACAGATTTTCAGAGAGCGCTTATATGATTCTGGTTGCAGAGGTTAGGCTGCTGCTGCAATGGTCTCCGTGTCTTTTGTATACGAGGTCTGGCATACATAAACAAGTTTTCAAAACCCCGCTAGAATATTGCATCTGGTACCGTGGGGCGACCCATATTTAAAGTAGTGCAATTCGTCAGCCCATTTTTTTGTCTGAACACTACAGAATAAGCTGGTAGCTACCCGCGTTCCAGCCCGTTGCTCTCGCTCTCAGAATTTAGCTCGAATACTCTTTTAGGAGTATTTTTCAGGATATTTACGGCAACCTGTCTGTCACGTCAGCATCTAATCTTTGTTATATGCACCACTTACATCCAATTATGCTGCATTGAAAATTCTGCCTGTGCTTTAGAGAATCTGATGATTTGGCCAAGTCTTCTAAAGGTGAATTCTTTGGCACCATTTCGACCTCAGACTCCACAAGTATCTAGATGGTCTAAATACTTTGATAAAATATCGAGCCTGTCTAAGAACAAGAGACACTGCGACTTTGTTGATCCTGTGTATCCCTATAATAAGTGCCTAACCCTAATATCCGCTTCCCGACCCCTCAAGAATAGATGTCGAGAGTCTTCCTCGGCCAGTTATCGGCAATCCTTTTCTTTAATCTCGCTGTGGCCTGGTATCCAGCACAGTGTTGCCGTCTATTCGCTGCTTACAGATGATGAGAGAGTGGTACAACACTCTTTGACGCACCTGGAGGAGATATTTTATTTGTATAGGGCCCTGAAAGGTGCTTAGTTTCTGTAAACAAAGCTATAAACGCGCCTTTCACTCCTTTTCCGGGGTTTTTTCTGGTACAGGTCAAGATTTTCTAGCTCATCGGTCTGTATGACTATGGGTAATCTGCCATTGCAATAGAAATTCAAATGGTGGATACATAAATATTCACATATGTTCTTACCTTCCTTCTCTACCCGTATGTGTGCCAAGGTTTATACCCGGCATCGAGGTAAGGGGATTCATTTACAGAGCCCGTTCGGTCTGTGATTCTGGATCTAATTTTTTTTTGCCAAAACTGATGGAATTGGAATGCTCGCATCGCATCTTTTCAAACTGGGCTGCGTGTTCTGTTGAAGAGTACCGCCAGATATTTGTGATCTCTAGGCGTAATTCTTCCAAGGGGAAGCTGCTGAAGAAGAACATTCGGGGTTGGTAAACGGGGAGAAGTTGGATTTAACACCGACCAATAATGTTACATACATACATATTTACGACTTAGGCCATCTTTAATTTCCCTTAAACCCAGCCTCTTCCAGACTCAACTCCAGAAAATGGTACACATTTCAGCTGCCGTGATTTCCAAAGCATAAATTTGATGTTTTGCCATAGTTATAATAAAATGAAGCCATGAAAACTGCATTCCTTAGACAGTATGTACATATCTATGCATGTGGTGCTCTATAAATTTGACTACAATTTTCTCGCTTCTAGTAAATTCGCTAAGGCCTCAATCAACTATTTAAAACTACAATTCTGCCACGTCAAAAGCAATAACAAATAATAAGCAATATCAGCAACAACAATAATAAACATAGCTAATCAAAAATTCAATGGATGCAATGAAATTGAAGCATCCCAATCAGAGAATGCCCGACTAAACGTAGTCATTCTGCCGGCCCCCACTCGCCGCACTATCAGTCAGACGGCTAATGGCATAAATCCGCATTGATCTATGTCCGCGTGTGCCTTGAAGCGAGATTTTGTTGAATTTTTCGCCAGCGCAAATACAGCATACCAATGTTTTTGTAAACAACAATGCCAACCGTGCAGAGTCCAGAGGCAATACAGCTCAGCATGTGCTGCCCTCCCGCCATCTCTGCTATTCGCATAGTTCAACCTGAATTTTTGATGCCAATTTAATGCGCCACTTTTTTCACCTCTTTCAGCTAAGTAAGTCGCTGTGCTCTACTCTCTCCGCGTCCTCCACAAACTAATAGTTACTCGTAGCGAAATTCAGGCGAATCGCCTCTAGCGAACATTTTCACTTCCCTCATCCTTGCTAGATTACCACCACCCAGCGCAACTATGAGTACATTTGAGCTGATTTTTCCCAGCTTCACGCTCGCAAATTTTCTATTGCTTGCATTCAGAATACATAGCATAGCATTGTTGTTGCATTGCTGGCTGTGGGCTGTTATGTTGTTTTTGTAGTTAGCACCAACGAACGACCGACCAGTCGAAGTGGATTTTCATGTATTGCGCGCAGCATCAACGTCGCATCACGATTTTGTGGCCTGTCTTCTTCAATGCCAGCTTTAGCACTGCATGTTTTTTTTTTTCATTCCTCACCAGCACTCAGCAACATCGTTGGCTGACGTTGGCCTCTAAGGCACCTCTAATACACCAGATGAATGCAACTTTGTCCGGTTTCCACTACGCTTGAAGCCATCGAGATTTTGTGTACAAACTCATCTTTATCATTGTACTCGTACTCGCGTTTGCTATGGTATTTGAAGCTTTTCTGCTTGCAGGCCATAAGCCGTTTTGGTACGATTTGGTTTTTCCCTGAGGAAAACTGGTTTCTAATATTTCACGGTGGAGGCGAAACGTACATAGTTTGCGCTGCTTTTATCGAAGGCCAAGTTGGGCGAATGCAGCGTGTACAGTGGAATTTGTAATCGATGAACATACTTGTATATGCATACATAAGTACACACTGTGCAAAGCTCAGTTTTGATGTGAAAAATTTTTTTTGCTTTGACAGAAATTAAATTTTATTTCTCCGCTGAGAACATGAATATCATATCGATAAATATATCGATTAACATGTTAATATTTATATTGATAATAACATCGATATATCGATAGCCAGTCGATTTTGGTAACGATAAATATGTCGATAATTATATTGATAAATATATCGATATACACAAATATATATCAAAAATTATATCGATACATTTCTACAAATATTCGTGAAATAACTTAAATCCTTAGTTTTGTTGGAATCATCTTTGCATCTCGTAGCATCCACTGCTAGCGCCATTGACCTCGTCACCCTCTTCACGGTGCACTAATAATGTCAAAGGTCATTTTCCTTGTCATCTTTCAATGCCTGACAATCTTATTCAACTCCGTTGGATGAAATGTTTTTTAAATTAAAAAAATTACAAATAAAACTGGGGAATCCGACCTTAACTGGCAAGGTGGATGTACGGCGCCATCTCCAAACCCATTCTCACTTATGCTGCACTCGTCTAGTGGACGAAGACAGAAGTGAAGTGCACGCAGGCCAAGCCCAGTAAGCTACGACTTGCCTGCGTGAGCATAACTAGCGCGATGAGAGCAACTCGAACTGCGTGTGTCGAGGTGCTTCTGACCCTAATCAAGAAAGATGCTCTACTGTTTACAGCAAGGCTCATGTCAGGGGACTATGGAGAGGACAATAAGCTTATACACCCTTCCACGCTCAGGGTTATAGAACAAGAAGATGGGCGTCACAAAAAACTTCGAGACCTTTTTCACCGACAGGAACATCTGGCGGACAATGAACCACCTAAACCTCGCAAGGACAGTCACATCTGGTATGCTGACGGCTCCAAGTCTGACCAGGGCGTCGGAGCAGGAGCTTACGGCACACAACCCCGACTGCTCCTTTTCACCAGCATGGCTCTGTCTTTCAGGGCGAGGTTCATGCCATTGAACTATGTTTGAGGAAGTATGTAGAAAGTATGGCAACCAAAAACAGATCTACATACATTTGGACATCAGAGCTGCGCTCTTCGCTCTTAAAGCGCAGTATTCAGCTTTTAATACATATTACCTCCAGGAACCGGGTGTGAAGTACATGGGTACCGGAACACAGTGGAGTCATGGGCAATGAAAAGCCAGAAAAGTGGCCGTAGAGGGATTTATAAACCCACCACCCTTTACCGCTCTGCCATGGAGCTCCGTTAGGCGAGACTACTAGATCTGGATGAAGAACGAAGCGTAACATTACTGGACAAATACGGATGGTAACAGAAGGGTCAAGCCCTTCATTACGGATATACATATCAACAAGGAGTATCGAACAACTCCTTCACCTCAGTAGGCATGAAATTAGAATTGTTACAGGCTTTCTTACTGGCTACTTTAGGGTAATGAAACTCTTGTCAAACATAGAGCTAATTAACTCTGACCGGTGTAGGTAGTGCAACGAATAGTAGGCAACAGCAGGGCACATTATGTGCCATTGTGAAGCCCTCACCAGAACCAGACTTCGCTTCCTAGGATCAACGTACCTGAAAGCACACAACGTAAATGGCATTCAGGCAAAGGACCACGCGAGGTTTCTTAGCAATACGTGGAATAAAGATGATCTATAGTTGAATAGAGGTTTGTTGCCATAGATCGTTTCAGTCGCGGTAACTAGGTGGCCGGCTCCCTCCTATAAATCTAATCTATCACAGGGGCATCGAAAGGGTAAACAAATAAGGCAGATACAGAAATAAAAAATGAGGCCTAGGAAAACAGAAAAAAAGCGGAAAATAAGAATACAGGGAAAATAGGAAAATAAGTGAGGGAAGAGCCCTAAGAAAACAGAAATCATGGGCGGATCAATAGATAACAAGGAGGAAACAAAAAGATGGAGTATTAGAGAATATAGAACAACGTTTGGACAGAAGCTGATAATAGAATTGAAGCAGGTAAAAGTAAAAATTTGAGATGATCATCATTTTTACCCGTTTTATTGTTTGCCAAAATTCTTACTTTTTCTGAGCTTCAGTTACTCCATTAACGAGACTCAACTCTCTCACTAAATAAAGTTATTAAAAACTGTGAAAACAGATTAGCACACCAGCAACTACTAAACGTGTCACAGTAGAAATGTGAGACACACAAAAAAAAAGGAAATAAAAACATTTGCAAATTGTTAAGGCGATTTTGCATTAAGCCGTTTATTATTGCAAAATAATGAAACTAAGTGCGTCTTGTTATTGTTGTCACGTTAAGCGACAATTTTATAACAAAAGGATGAATGCATCGTGTTGCGCTTTTTTCATGCTGCTTTCCTCCACATTTAATGAGGCAGACGGCGCACAGCGGCACAAAATGCAATGCCATCCATACGAATAAGTAGTTAAAACTGAAATGAAAAGTCAATTGGAAAGTGAATGACAGCGGATGTATTTGTCATTAAAAGTAGATGGGTCTGTGTGTGTGTGTGTGTGCGTGCTGCATCTTGGAGCGCAAGCACGCTGGAGGGGGGCTGGAAGCAAATATTGAGTTGTAAATTGTACTAATGAGTTTTCTGTAGAAAATAAAGTTAGCGGGTAATAAGGACAACCNTGTGTGTGCGTGCTGCATCTTGGAGCGCAAGCACGCTGGAGGGGGGCTGGAAGCAAGTATTTCGTTGTAAGTTGGCAATACGCAAAATATTCACTAATGAGTTTTCTGTAGAAAATAAAGTTAGCGGGTAATAAGGACAACCAAGTGGCGAGTGAAAGAAGTGTAAGGGGAAAGGGAAAACGCGGAAAAGTAGCGAAACGGGGTGAACTGAAGAATTGCTGGAAAACTCATTACGGGTTTCCATGGAAATTCTCAATGGTAGATGCAAATGAAGTTGAATGTAGAAGTTTTCTGCTACTTCTGTTACGCTGGAGGCTAAAATGGCACATCTCTTTTTTTTATTGTCTTCTGATCACATATTTTATTTCATTTTGCTTCATTAGGCATTTCTATACTGTTGGGTTTGGTAAATATGTACTACAAAATTATTTAACAGTGGATTTTTACGTAGGGCATGCTCATGCGAACCACTTTCGCCGTTTCAGTATGACGAGTGACTTATCTATACATATGAGTATAACTTTGGCTTTGTAATAAATTTGACTTCTAAAACANCACTACAAAATTATTTAACAGTGGATTTTTACGTAGGGCATGCTCATGCGAACCACTTTCGCCGTATCAGTATGACGAATGACTTTCGTAGATAGTCCCTATAAATACATATGAGTATAACTTTGGCTTTGTAATAAATTTGACTTCTAAAACAGGTAGAAACCCCCTACAAAAATATTTTGTAGAAAAATCTTTCTTTAACTTCCGTCGTTTGATACCAATATTGTAAAGTTTCAATTAACCTCTCTTAAAGTAAATTGAAACTTTTAAGCTGGTGGCAACCCTTCGATAATTATTAACTAACTTAAACCTCTCTCTTTTAAAGTGTTTTAAATGAAGCTTACTTAAACCAAACCCCATTAATTTTAAATAACTGAACACGTGGAAATCCATTTCAAAAACATTTTGNAAATGAAGCTTACTTAAACCAAACCCCTTTTTGACAACCATATTAAAATTTTTCATATAAGTTATCAATTAAATTAATTTTAAATAACTGAACACGTGGAAATCCATTTCAAAAACATTTTGGAAAAAAAGCTTTTGAAACCTTTATCGTTTGCCACCTAAATTAAAACATTTCATTTAAATTGCAATTAATTTGATTCTGTGTTTCTAAACAGGTGGCAAATATCTTCAAAAATATATACAAATAAATAAAGCATTTTAAAAGTTTTTTGATTAAATTGTTTTAGCAGGTGGCAACCTTCTTCCAAAATATTTAAAAATGAAGCATACTAAAACCTCTCTCGATGGACAGCCATATTAAAATTTGTAATACGACTTTTTATGAAGTCTATTTGGAGTTTCCAAAAAGGTGGCAACCCTCTTCAAAAATATTTTCGATATGAAGCTTTCTTAAACTTCTCTCCTTGGATACCTATGTACGTACATATATAAAATAAAATATTTAAATAAAATTGTTAATTACATTGATTCGGAATTTCTAAAAAGGCTGCCACCCCCTTGAAAATATTTTTCGCAATAGCGCTCTCTTAAACCTGTCCAGTTTCATACGCATTTTAAAATATTTGGTTTTAAAATGTTTAATTAATTTGATTTTAACTTTTTGAACATGTGGCAACCCTCCTCGTTGCAGAACCCTTTTCTTTTGACACCGACATTGTTGTAATATTCTATCTAACTTATTTATTAAATGATTTTAACTTTTAGAAGGGTGGCAAATGTCTTAAAAAAATACCCTATATCTTAATCCAAATACTCTTTTTAGTACGCTTTCAACTTTTTGTTTAATGAAATGTATTATTTTCTTATATTGCAGGCCAATAAGTAGGTAAAGGTCGTTTCTCCGTACCCTAAGTTGGGTCTGGGCCTCGAACAGCATTTCATCAAATAACCAAACAGTAAAGGGTAAGTGTATTTGAGTGTACTTGTAGCATACTTTTATGAATTAGCTTTTTAAATTTTTGTTATATAAATGTTCTTAAATGAACTAAATCTTTCGTGGCCAATGCCCGATATTCGCAGAGAATGTTTTCTAAAGTGTGCTCGTCTTCAAAGCAGAAACAACACTATGACTCTAGGGTCACACCAATTCGGCGCATAAAAAAGCGTAATCGGTCGTGGCCGCTTCTTTCTACTGACTGCGTTCCAAGCATGCAGTATAGCCATTTTATAAACACTGAGTTCTGACCCCTTTCTCTAACAATAAGTCCTCTGCCAGCCCACACGGCACGCGTGGCTTCGGCGGGAGTTTTATCAAGCCATGAGCTCAAAATAACCCCATTTTTTAGCGTAATCCCATGATGTTTGACCTCTTTAGGGTATTCAAGCTCCTTCTTCTAAGAGTGACTGAACCAAGGTTTTTGTTTATGCCTTGTTGTTGAAAATAGCCCTCACTGCCACACCACTTTCAAACAAAACGAAGAGATGTACTCTCAAGTGAACCGGGTCCTTTAGAGATCCAACCGGTCTGGTTCTTACGAGAACCGAGCAGAAACTAGATGCCAAAAGAACCGAAAAACTGTTCTGGAAGAACCGAACTTCGATTCCAAAAGTACTGAAGAGGGTTCCGAAAGAACCAAAGCTCGATACCAAAAGAACCGAGAAACTGCTCCGGAAGAACCGAAACTCGATTCCAAAAGAACCGAAACTCGATTCCAAAAGAACCGAAAAACGGCTCTAGAAGAACCGAAACTCGATTCCAACAAAACCCAAAAACGGTTCCGGAAGAAGAGAAACTCGATTCCAAAAGAACCAAAAAGTGGCTCCAAAAGAACCGGAAAATTACCTCAGAATAACCGAAAAAATAAGTAAAAAGAACTGAAGAGTCATCCCAAAAGAACCGCACACAGATCCTGCATAAGCGAAAGTCGGTCACGAAGGGCACATTGGACTATGGATAAAAAATACTCGGAACCGCACATCACAAGCACTCTCAACGACCCAGACAGTACTGCCGAATTCTCCAGCGTACCCAACGGCGTCGTAACCGGTCGGTCGACTGCTTGATTAAGAGGTGGTCTACCACGAAAGATTTAAGCAAGGGAGAAAGGTCTCCTTTGCTGTAGGCAGCCTCTGTTGGCTTTACTCTTCACGTGAGTATTGCCGAAAGATGATTGCGTTCCAAGCGCTTGAAATCACTGCGTTCTGCGGTTTTCTTCTTAAAGAGAATGGAGAAGATCCCACGTTGTTGACAAGTAAGTTATATCTCTTTATATCGATGGGTCCTGGAGGCACAACTGCTTTAGCAATAGAGTCTACTCCAGAGAGTTTGATGCCAAGTCGGAATGCTGCGAGGCCTGTAGCCTTCAGCTACCAAACCCAAGTTGATGAAAGAATCTGTGGGTTCTTCTTCTTCCCTGGACTCACAGTAATAGCAGTTTTCATGAATAAGCAGAGTTATGACTTTGGCTGCGTTAGGGCGTGGTTGGCGCAGAATTTTGCACGACACTCAAATCATCTCGAATCAAGCAATTTACGTCAAATCACCCAAACACACTTTCAAGGTTAGGAAAGCTCGCGTGAGTCACTTCACTCTAAACGCCCATAAATACTAAGTGGGAGTCACTTA
>NW_016164305.1:17496-32222 GCF_001687245.7 Rhagoletis zephyria | reverse complement strand
GATGAAGATGAAGATGAAGATAAAGATGAAGATGAAGATGAAGATGACGATGAAGATGAAGATGAAGATGAAGATGAAGATGAAGATGAAGATGAAGATGAAGATGAAGATGAAGATGAAGATGAAGATGAAGATAAGGATAAAGATCATAACCCCTTAACTAACTTAACTCACCTCAACTCATCTCACCACCGCTTAAAAAATATCACTTGATGTGGCATCAATGACAACATAATTTGGCATAAAGTGAACCAAAATGTACAAGATTTTTAATCTTATATAATGAAATATAAAATAATAGCGGCGTTCATATAAATTGATAAACTTCCGATAAACGAGATAAGATGATAATTAAATCAGTTTATCACTTTTGATGAAGACCCCGAATATATTGCAATATAATGATGTTTCCATATGTTTTTTGGTTTTTGGTATCTTTTTAACCGACTTCCAAAAAAGAAGGAGGTTATCAGTTCGTCGGAATATTTTTTTTATATATTTTTTTATGTATGTTACCGCATAACTTTGGACCACGTCAACCGATTTGGATAATTCTTTTTGCAACGGAAAGGTAGTGTCTCAGATACTAATTTGGTTTAGATCCGATCATTGAATAATGAAATATATAGATATATATAAATTTTTTTTATTTTTTTTTTTTTATAGCAATATAAATATTCTTGATATCAGTTATTTCTATAAAAGTACATATCGCACGTTTAATAATATACAGATATAACCCAAAATTTGAATTCTTTGAGATCTTATGATATATTAAAATAACCAATTTTACGATATATTAAAATAACCGGCTCAGATCATGCTCAGTCTTATAGAATACTCGATAAGACAAAAATTATACTCGATTAGACAATTATTAGATTACAATAAATGTAAGTAATTGTCTTATCGAGTATAATTTTTATCTTATCGAGTATTCTATAAGACTGAGCATGATCTCATCAGCCAGTTTTTTTAATATATCATAAAATCTCAAAAGAATTCAAATTTTGAGTTTCATCTGTTTATTATTAAACGTGCGATATGTACTTTTATAGAAATAACTGATATCAAGAATATATTGCTATAAAATTTTAAATTTATGCCAAAAAAAGCCCAAATTCGGCCATTGTGCACTCTCAGAAAACAAAAGTTATTCACTAAATCAAACAAAAATTGGTTAATATTACCAAATTCAAACTTAAAAAGTAATCAAAGTGATTTTTGTTTAATATTAACAATGCCATGATNCAAACCCAATTTCGGCCATTGTGCACTCTCAGAAAACAAAAGTTATTCATTAAATCAAACAAAAATTGGTTAATATTACCAAATTCAAACTTAAAAAGTAATCAAAGTGATTTTTGTTTAATATTAACAATGCCATGATTGATATTTTAAACAACGATTTGGTAATATTTACCAATCTTTTGTTCACGTTAAAAAAATGTTTGGTTGCTGATTTTTTCGTTTGAATACGCTTGTATTCTGCACTTCACAGATGCTTTTTCATAATTCGGAGATACAAAACCCAAAATATATATTAACAATTTAATACGCTGTCTTTAACGGGACTTGAACCCGCATCGGCTGAAAGTTGGCAAACATCAACAGCAAACAGCTCTGCGCACTCAGCCACACCTGTTCCGTAAATTTACCCTCAAATATTAAACTTGAGTAAGTTTTCTTATTCTAATTAAGAAAAACGAAAGACCAAAAAAAAAATGGATGTTGCCTCTGACGTCAATCGAACACGCACTTGCTGGAAGCTAACAAACAACAGAAATCACCTCTACACGTTTAGCTACAGTCCGATATACAGATACGCTTTCAAATGTTCAACTTAAATTTCATGTATTAAATTCGGTGTATTTACCATGAAAAAATCAAACAATGGGCACGTTCAGAAGGCGCAACAGCTCAGTAACTAATGCAATTGCACCTCCTGAACGCGTTGTTGTGTACTTCTGATCAACTGAACAGTTGCGTGTTAGATGATCGTAATCTTTTTTTGATCATTTGGGACAACATGTTGGTGTGTACCTCTGAGAATTGAATTTGACAGCTAATGTATCAAGCCGTTCAGAAGACGCTTAACGATCAATGATTTTTTTTTAGCAACGGTTGCGCTCAACTGCTGCGCCTTCTGAACCTACCCAATAACTTGATTGAAAAAAACCATTGTGCTTTTCTTTTCTCCCAATATTTGGTGTTATTTTTCCATTGTTCAAAAAATTCTTTTCACGAAATTATGCAAAAGAAGTTGAAAATCGAAAAATTTACATATATTTGTAAAGTCGAGCGGAAAGAATCAATTCTATATTCAAAAACAACATAAAATTCTCTAAAACATGCGTCTGATTTCAAGACCGGACGGACCGGTACTCACACTAGTTTTTACTAATAATCTTTACCATCTATATTTCAAAGTCAATTTTTTTGATACAAAAAAATATCTAACAGATGTCTGACGAAATAATCATGGGAAATGAACGCAATCATGTCATGTCATGTCTGCCCGAGGTCGGACAGAATTCGATCAAACATTTCGCATAAGGAAATATATAAAATTTCCTAGACACTTCGCCCACTTCGACTTGTCTCAGTAGTCAACTTTTTACTCAAATATTTGTGCGACTTGTCTGATATCAGCAAATATCTGGCAATTGTGCTAGCTGGGTATTTTTTATTGAATATATGTATGAATATGTTTTTTTCTAATACTCAATCATTATTTGATAAAGATATCTGATGTTTTCATAAAAGTTATACCATGGTCGTTATAAAAGGTACTTTAGTATTTTCGTATGTTCTATGGACAAAACAAAGTTGTGAGTAAACGTTACTTACGACAAATGTATACGGAATGAAAAGTCAATTTTCTCATTAATGTTTAGAGCTATAAAATTTACAAGTATGGAAAATAAAAACTAACAACACCACTACATACGTCTTCTTCAAAAATTACAAAAATCTACCGATAGTTTCGATTAATTCCATTTTAAACTTCAAAGTCAACTTTCTCTAAACTGTGTTTTGTACAATTCGACATCCGTTTTATGAGGCGACGATATGTATGACCAGGGCCGCAGCCAGGATTTTGGCCAAACTATTTTTTTATTTTCACTTTTCATTCAACATATTTTGATTAAAAGAAAAATACTGATAAAAATAAAATATTTCACACAAACAACAAAAAATATAATAGATAATCGCATGATGCTATTGCCTGAAAATTTTAGCACTTACGTGGCATTGTGCTACTATGATAGCACGGCCCAGTAATCATAGTCAACTTATGTACAGTAGACTGCATCACTCCCCATACAAAAAAAAAAAACGGTACTGTTTTTCCACTGGAATTATAAAATCTATCATATTTTAGACTTCCACCAAAATATCGCGCAAAAATATTAAGATTTACGTGAGCTGAACCGATTTGAAAATACCTCCAAAAATTGAGTTTTTTATTAATAAAAAGTTTTTTTTAGATATTTTTTTTTTTGAATATATGTACCTCAGATTACTAAACAGTTTAAAAAGCTTAAAAAGTTTGCATAAATAAATTTGGAAAACTTTTTCTACGGAATCATAATAATGAGATGTTTGATGCTATTTTTGACCTTTTTTCAAAGACTGGTTTAAGAAAAACTTGAATAACTCAGCCAAAACCTTACCAATTTAGACTTATGAGGTATCGTTNGGAAGGTAAGATAAACGCGTGTCATTCCATGTTGAATTAAGATGTGTTGGTATTTGATAAAAAAAAAAAATTGGGACTTGAATGAGTTTTTTTTGCAAAGAAATAAAGAGGGTGCGAAAATACTTCTCCACTGATACCTCAAAAGTCTATATCGGTAAAGCAGTTATTCTAGTTTTTCTTACACAAATCTTTATTTTAAAAAAACCGCATCAAAAATCTCATTATTATGATTCCGTAGAAAATTTTTTTTAATATTTTTATGCAAACTTTTTAAGCTTAAACTGTTTAGTCATTTGGGGGGGTTTTTCCAGAAAATCCTTTAAGAAACTATTTTTATTCATAAAAAACTACATTTTTAGAGGTATTTTCGAACCGGTCCAGCTCACGAAAATCTTAATATTTTTCCGCAATATTTTGGTAGAGGTCTTAGAATATGCTAGGTTTGGTAATACCGCCGGAAAAACCGCAACTTTTTTTGTGGCGATGCAGTCTAATGTACAGTAGTCGAAAAAATTATAGCTGCACCAAATTTTCACAAGTTTTAAAATATTTTTTTTTTTTTGTTATTTAACTTTGGTTAGCTTTTTATAGTTCATTCTTTAACAACATCCGTCTAAACACAAGTTTAAAGGCAGTGTCACACGATTGGGTATTTGCCAAAATTTGGTGCAAATTCTATCCTGTGAATACCCACATTTTTTTCTTTAACCCCCTCACGAAAATTAATTTATTAAAAGTTTATTATGAGTGCTAAGCGACGTCAACAGACTAGAATGAGTTAAAACAAAACACCCTTTTTGTCGCTTAAAAATATTTATTTTCTGATATTCGACAATTGAAGATGACACTGCGCGTGTTGAAACAATTGTTTTGGAAAATAAACATTTTTAAGCGAAAAAAGGGGTGTTTTGTTTTAACTCATTCTAGAAAATTAATTTGTTGAAATTTTTCAATAGAACATCGCTGTATTGTACCAATCCTTTGACTACAAAAAAAAATTTCCCATTTTTTTATTTTGTACCAATAGCCCAATATAAAAATGTACTAATCTGTACAAATGTACCAATCGAGTGACACTGCCTTAAAAATTTATGCAATTTAAAAAAAATTCAACAAATTTTCGTAAAAATTTCGAATTTTTTAATAAGATTCTGAGTACGCAGCTACTAATAAAGTACAAGTTTCAAATGGCTAAAAACTGTGATTGATTTTTTGGAATTTTTAAAAATCCTCGAAATTTATACGAAAGTTTGTTGAATTTTTTTTTTAATATTGCACAAATTTGGAAACTTGGATTTGCACGGGTTTTGTTAAAGTATAAACTATATTTTTATAAAAAAAACAACCAAAATTAAATAACAACGAAAGTAATACGTTAAAACTTGGCAAAAAGTGGTTCGGCTTTAATTTTTTGACCACAGTATGTATTTTTTTATATCTTTAATTGGGCATGCACATTGTACATAAAGGAAGTACACAACAAAATTAAAAAATATTTGCCTTTTTTCAAAGCTGATTTTGCCTGTTTTTAAGTTTTTAGTGCCTTAAAATCCGACATTTCTACATTTCGGGGGGTCAGAACACCCATATATCTCGTCGAAACCTTTTAAATTTAGGATAGTCAAAATATTAGATGGTATGGTTGGACTAATTAATTGCAAAACGTATAATTTCCCGAATCTTCCTTGGTGATAGCGTGAGTTTTCTCACAGTATTTCGCTTCGCACGAATTTAACAAAATGTCTCTTATTACAAACACGAATAAATTGCAAATGGAAAACAAACCTCTTTTCAGCGAAAATCGGCCGACATTCAAATTTTGTTCAAGAACTATGTCAGTTGTACACTTTTGGTCTTATAAATATTTCGCCCTGAAGTAGGAATCGTCACGTGGGGCAGAACAAATACAACAACATTTATGACATATAGTGCCGCTATAAAACGCAGACTGATCATGTGTGTTGCCACATAATGAAATTATTTTCTATGAAAACTGTGTTGCTACCGAAGTTTTAATATTGGTCTTATAATTATTTCGCTGGGGGTTTATATGAACAGTTACACAGCATCATTAGAGCCGTTAAAATCAAGTTTTTGGGCAATATCAGTCTTTGGACATACCCCAGTAAAAGAATTATATGTGCAATACTTCAACTTCAACTAGTTAAATGAAAAACCCATACTTTTTTCGCTGTAATTGTATACATTAACTCTATCAAAAGAATATAAAAAACTTTATAAATATTCATTCGTTTATAACAAAATAATTAAATTGTATTATTATGTTGCAATTTTCATATTATATATTTATATGTGCAAAAAAACAAGTTTTAGGTTATCGGTTATTTAAAAAAATTTGAAAAGTTAATTTTATTTGTTCGTATTGTACTATTTGTGAAGTTTGGTTTATTTAAGGATCAACACTTTATCATTCTGTTTTGAATAAGTTAAAATCTTTTTGAGAAGTAGACCTTACAAATCCCCAGTGGTATTAAAGCCCATATATGAAAGAAGGTATTTCATTATTTTAATAACGATTTCGTTGTTCGCACGGTATGAATAACAACGTTTTACCGCTGAATGGTTCTTTTTGCACATATACTATTGAATATTAACTATTTTTTGTGACAACGGTAGTTAAAATTATAAAGGAACATCAACTTAACATATGAAAACACTTATAAACTAAAGGCTATTATAATCGCATATAGCAAAAAGTTTTACCCTTCTCTCATAGAGCGAAAATGAGGAAAAACATATTGCACATATAATTCTTTTACTGTGGTACGGGTACATACATATGTATTAGTTCATTTATATATACATATATTAGCGAGTCGTGGTCCGCCAAAAAATAAGAACAGCAAAAAATATGTTTGCAAAACTATTTCGTTGTTTTTTTTTTTTAATTTTACGCACATTTTTGGCGCAAGTGTGTGTTTGTGATAGACTTAGGCTATCTGCACACTTGTCGTCGTTGAGCCGAGCACAAGCATTTCAATGAAAGTCTGCACAATTGTCGTTATCGGCAAAAGTGTACGACATCGGGGATTGCTAATCGTTGTGCAAGTATTGTTTGCTTACATTTTATAGGGAATAATTCGTGAAAAAGTTAATATTTGCATTAAGATTCCATAAAAATACTAATTTCTTCCATAAATTCTTTGAAAGTGAATAATTGCAATAAAATTAAAGACAAGTGAGATTTTAATTATTAAATATGACGAAATTGTAAATTATAGAAACTCCGTTTAGCAAAAAAAAGACCAAAAACGTAACGAAAAATTAATTTTAACTAAATATTTAAACTGCTCCCAATAGAAAATATTGCTATCAGCTAAAATTCTGGTATCGAAATGATGTAAGCATGACGATCGAGTGTGCAGGTGTGTAGTCTTCATGTAATCGTTGCATTACGACGAAACGATTAAGCAACTATGATTAGCCGATCAGATGTGCAGAAACCGTTATGTGTATAATCCAAAGCTTTTTTAAGTTTAAACGTACAGCACAGTAAAATATTATTTGCAAAAAGAATGGGCATCGGTCCTGTTTGGTCGATTCTTTTTACTTTTTCCGCACTTCATTCCATGTTATTTATTTTATACTTTTTTAATTCCTTTAAGGTTTAAAAAATCAATGCATCTGAGTCCCCCTGTCATAAATGTGTTCTCATGTTTCGTTTTTATGATATGCGGTGGCGATAATGAAAGTAGGGAAGACACAATTTAGCAAGATTTAGCTATTTTTCTTTGTTTAAAAAATGTATATTTTTTTCTATGAAAATATAGCTTACTATCTACAAAAACCCTGTGAATCAGAATTTCAAACTTTGTAGAATATTTATAAAAATTCCAAGAATTTTATACAAATGTTCATCAAAATTTGAAACTGTTCATCAGATTTTTAGAATTTATTTAAATACGCAGTTTTTTTTTTAAATGTAGTATAATAAAGTGCAAGTTTGAAGTAGCTAGGACTTGGCTTTTATTTTTGGAAATTTTTTGTTCACGTATTTTTTTCCATATAAGTATGTGCGACTATTTTTAGGTATGGAGCAAATCAGGAACACCTTCCACAAAAAAAAGTCCAAACAGCAACGGTAAGTCCTAGCTACTTAAAATTTGGACTTTGTTATAAAAAAATTGAATGGGCTCATAAAACTGCTCACTCATAATGTTTCTAGAAAATCTAATTAAAAAGATTTCCAATTTTGCTAACATGGTTTTTGTTAGATAAAGAGCTACGATTTCATAAAAAAATAATAAACATTAAATAATCAAAAGGGAAATAGCCAATGGATGCTAATATGTGGTCACTCTTAGTATTGTTACGATTATCCTTGAATTAGTCGCTGAATACCTAAATCCTGCGGGTTCTTTTCCCTGGATGCTAAAATTGTTTATGTTACAACAATAATTTAATCATTATTTTTTCAATATATGGTTGCTGTTTATTAACAAGTTGTATTCAATACAACACATTTATAGTCAGCAGAAGCGGCCTATTTTTACACCGGCACCAGCATTGACCAAAAACTGGGAATCGGTCGGACTCTACATGGATTCTTATGGAACATACCGCACTGAGCGGCAGCAGAGCTACGCAGTGTGACACTCCGCGGCAAAGTTGACCAATTAGGCAAAAATGTCGCGCCGCGTGGTGTCGCGTAGTTCCGCTGCCGCATAGTGTTGTATACCCAGCCTTACGACATAATATTTCTTACAATATTTTTAACTGGAAGAAGTTGTATTACGGATTGAGTGAATATTCAGATGCATTTTATTCTAGAATAAAATTTTATGTAAAGAAACCTAACATTTAGAAAAATTCGCCAGGGAAAATAAAAATAAAAAGCATTGTTTGAAGGTTTTGACACAAATAAATTAAAAATTTTGCAGCAAAGTGTCGCGCCGTGCCGCGTCGCTTAGTGCGGTCGTACCTTTAATCTGTAAAAAGTTGTTCGTATATGTATGTGTAGGTATGCACACACGTATTTATTAAACTGTCTGCAACTACTGGCCTACATTATTTTAGTAAAGCGATTTTTTCGCAAAGCCAACATTACAAAGTGGAAAATGTTTAAGATGAATTTAGTCATTGCAGCTTTAAGTTGTAACCGCCAAGGAGTACTAAACGCATATATATATTATATTTTGCAACTTTGTCTTACAAAGCAAGACTCTTCTAAAAAGGTTAATTGGGTCATAAGAACGTGGCCTGCGAAAAAAATTTTAAATCGGAATAACGGATAACGGAAGATAACGAAGAGACGTGCCTTAAAGGCCCTAAGGTTAAGGAAATTTATGGAATTTTTCACAGAGTGGTCAAAACTGCCTATAAGTTAGTGGGAAATTTAATATGTTTTAATTGCACTTGATGTAGTTGTGCCGCCCAATGTCAAATATGGCTACAATATTTTTGAACCTTTTCGAGGTTTTGTGGAATTAATTTTAATTGAGCAAAATAAAACTTTCATTGGTGTACAAATTTTACATTTCAGATTTGAAAATGTTGCTAATTGGTTAAAGGAAAGGTGAAAATGCCCTAAGTTATGTAGCAACATTAAACAACTTAAACTAGTAAACAGTCTAAGTTCGGTCGAAGCCGAAGACTAAATACCTAAATAGGGGTTTTAACTTTTCCGAAAGCTACCGTTACATGATAAGCTGGGGAGGTTTTACCATTATTCAAACATATTCGATGGTATGTCCAGTTAGACTTAGGCTGCGTTTCTTTATACATTCCGGATAATCCCATTTCACAGCCGGAATAAACAGAATGCTTTGAAATATACGTTAACATATCATCAGGAACGTTCTAAAGAATAAGTAAACAAAAAAGTTTATTCCAAACGTTCAGAATGAATAAAGAAATTCAGCCATTATTTATTTATGAAACGTACAAAAGTAAAAAATTACACTAGCGAGTATTGTGACTTATTTATATTTTTGAAGTGTCAGCTATTGGTGCTAATAATTTTATAAATTTTTATTGTTTTCTGGTATCATGATATGGATTGGGAGATACTGAAAATCCATACACGAGTCGAATATATTCTGAGTGGATTAGCTTTCGGCATGAACGCCTTTTTAACAAAGGCAATTAGCTGGATAGATTGTAATTGAAATACATACTTCCCAATAAACATTGTGGCGAACGTTCGAAAAAGACCTTCAATATCCAATATGAATGTCGAACTGAGAACGAACTCATAACCAACCTTAGTTTTCCAACGTTCATAGTGTATTGGAAATACATTCGAAATTGGTTCGAAAATAAAATGTAACATAGTAACAAGAGAGAACGTTGCGTATTTTAATGCTTTTGGGAATTTTATGTTTATTATAAAGTTTCAGTTTTTCAACTAAAGCGGGTCGCGCGTTTGTTTTCGGGAAAATAAAAATTGGTAACTAGCAATTTAGATAATAATATAATTTATATAAAATGAAAACTTCAAAAAAAAAAATTAGACGTGAATGCAGTGAAATTATAAGCATGCTAATGCAACCTCAACAACAACAAATGAATGTTGGGATTACACATTCAGATATTCCAAACGCGACTACTCTGCCAGGTTCGGAAGACTTGCCTTTGAATGAAGATTATGAGAATCTTACTGATTTTAGCTAATAGTTAGAATAAGTATTTTTCGTTTATGTACTTAAACAATATCCTGAAGATGATGTCTTAATTTAATTAATTTGTTTTTTAACGAAGTATACTTTGTTTAACAACGCATTTCTTATAAAAAAATTACAAAAACCTCTAAAATAAAAAGTAACTATACCTAAACGTTAATCAAATATACTTTCCTTTTTTCAAAAACAAAAATGTATAACCAATATTTATTAGGCTTGGTTAACAATTCGTAAATGATTGGAAAACAAATCTCTATTTTCTAGTCTCACCTTCGATAATGAATGTGGAAATAGGTTAGTATTCGATTTGAGAACTAGACCGTTCTCCAGCAAAACGGAACCTTCGTTATCCAACGTATTTTACCTTCGTTATTAATTCGAAATCCAGCTCATTCTCAAAGGGAAATATAAGACAATCACTCTTTCTCATTAAAATTTCCCTTCGATAATGGGCTGGATTTCGAATTCATAATGAAGGTAAAATACATTGGATAACGAAGGTGCATGTTCGCTTGCGTCAATTTCACAAACTTATAGTTAAGTGATTGAATATCCGAACATTTTTTCGCGGATTCGTTTATCATTAAAATTCACCGGGAATTCATTTTTGAAAAAAATGTGGAAATGAAACTCAGAAAGTGAAACACATAACACCAAATATCGGATTAAAAGAGAATTTGGTTTGGAACCTGCCTGAATATGCTGAGTATCTATATATATAAAAAATGAAATGTCTTTCGTATGACGGCGATGCCTGACCAAACGGCTGTACCGATTTCCAATCCGGAAAAAGTACTTTTTAGGACCTTCTGTGTGGAAGGTTTTTCGATAAAAAAAAATTGAAATTCTTTTTTGTTGTTGCCGAAAAATGAAGATTGCTGAGACGTCACGATTTCACAATTTCATAGAGTTTTCCGCATATTGTATGTCACTAAACTACCAAACGGCTGGACCGATTCCGTACATATTTGGAACATATGTCTGTACCTTGAAGGGAAATATTCTAACAATTTAATCGCTAGGTGGCGCTGGGGTCGGGATATTCCTTAAAACTGCATTAAGTTGCAGATTTGGCTCATATTTAGAACATTTTTTTTCCAATTGGAAAGGAATATTTTACTAAAAAAGTACACGATAGGGGGCGCTGGGGAAGGAATATTCCTAATGTTCTTATACTGTGGGAGAATGATGGATATATACACATACACATACGTCACAATAAAATGTTGAAAACCCTTTCTTGAGGACATCAGTATATCTCTTAAACCAAATACGCTGGGGGCTGAAATATGGCACGGATGCATAAATTGTAAATACCCTACTTATGACGAAAGCTAGAAGCTTTTGGAAAAAGGGGCGTGGCACCTCTCATACAAACTTAGCTTCTCAAATCGCCTATCTCTGGATCTGCTTTATGCTAACGTCCTAAATATAGATAGGCAANTTCCTTAAAACTGCATTAAGTTGCAGATTTGGCTCATATTTAGAAAATTTTTTTTCCAATTGGAAAGGAATATTTTACTAAAAAATTACACGATAGGGGGCGCTGGGGAAGGAATATTCCTAATGTTCTCATACTGTGGGAGAATGATGGATATCTACACATACACATACGTCACAATAAAATGATGAAAAACCCTTTCTTGAGGACATCAGTATATCTTTTAAACCAAATACGCTGGGGGCTGAAATATGGCACGGATGCATAAATTGTAAATACCCTACTTATGACGAAAGCTAGAAGCTTTTGGAAAAAGGGGCGTGGCACCTCTCATACAAACTTAGCTTCTCAAATCGCCTATCTCTGGATCTGCTTTATGCTAACGTCCTAAATATAGATAGGCAAGCAGCATTCGACTGGGAACCTTTTTCTCCTAGAAAGGGTAATATTTTTTGTGAAAATTGTAAAAAATTTTGAAGTTTGAAACTTGAATTTTTATAAGCTTCGTTATAGATTGTCCTATCTACCTATATAGATAAAATGGTAGCTGTTTTTGTTCTCCGGACTAAACTCAAAATGTACTGGGGTCGAGCCATTTATAGGTATCTATATTTATTTATTCACCGATCTCGTTCAAATTCGCAATGTGAGCCACCTGTATGATGAATTCGTTTGCTAAAAATGGACCCACTGCGTGGTCGAGATATTTATAAAATCCTTATTTTTTAAACAACCTGGCGGAAATTCATAATGCGTATTCATTTCATGATAAGCAATGGTATTGCAGAAAAGGGACCCAACGATGGCGCTGGAGCCGTAATATATAGAAACCCCATGTTGTTGATCTGCTTAGGCCCTATGTTTATTTTATACGAATTTAGTTTTCAGATGGCTAAATGAAATTGTATAAGCGCACCTTTGTCTGACGCCCTTATACACCCTTAATGCGATCTTGCATTTACCTCCGATTAACGAAATTGATCGGGGCGACCGTTATTGCAGCAGCAAGACTCAAAGAAACCAGTTCATACATATTAAGACGAATTGTAAAAGTGGCGAATCGACAAAGAAAGACTCGACCACATCCGTCAAAGAAGGAACACGGTAGGTGTAGCAATGGCTTCATTTAAACGATATTCAAGTTATCACACGACTCATTTAGCCGATGTAGGGAAAAACTTTTCATCCTGTGGGACAGCGAGGATTCTTGGCCGTCCTATAACAGAAAACGCTCACCTGTGATCTTAGGTTTCCTTATAAGGGCTGTTATTAACTTACGCATCGTATCTATGTTGTAGTTGCAAGATCAAAGAATATTATCTACGCTTGGCAGAGATTTCACAGGTAGAAACAAGACTATCTGCTCTTTAGTTGTTAAAATATTTTCTTTGCATACCGTTTTTTCTTTTAAACGCTGTTTTTGCATTGGCCCACGCAAAGGTTCTTATTAGGCGCCGCGAAGCAAGCGGGCATTGGCTAGTTCTAAATAAAACCATGATATTCTTGGTTGTAACGAATGACTGTATATAAAACCCTCTCTAAAAAGCGGTCGGCCCTGGTACATACATACTAGGCATGTTAATGTTTTCGCTTTTTACGATCCCGGGATTTTCGAGATGTCGTTATAACAATCCCGGGATCCCGGTATTAGTCACGGGATTTAGATTTTCATTACTTTTCAACAACTTAAATTGAAAAAATTGATTCTATATTGTTTGAGAAGCTCTCCTACCATAGTATAAATAATAAATAAATGGGTTTGATGCTTACTTTTTTTTATTTAAAGTGAGGTTTTTATTTTTTCTCTCTGACGTCAGGATTTATTTTAAAGGACTTTGTAATTTCAAGATTAAGATTTTGGATTCACAAGGGCGAATAGGTAATTTTTTAAGCTGATAAAGTTAGAAGGACGAAATTCGTGGATGTAATCGAGTTTATATAAGTCCTTAGCATATAATTTTTTTAAAAACAAATATTTCAAGGATAAAATTTTAAAAGGACATATTCAATACTTACCAGTCCTTATGCACAAAAAAATTGAATCTGTTTTAATTCTTTAGAATTTCCTCTTAATGTGGTACCCATCTTTTTTCTCTAAGCGAATCTCACTGATTTTTTAAATCATTTTTGAATTACTGACGTCAGAGTGAAAAACTAAAAATGCAATTTTACTATATTTGGCCCATGGTTTCGTGAATATATTGATTTTTGTGTGTAATATTTACTATCACACGGTGTTATAAGTATAATGAGCTAAACATTTATAAAAAAAAATATAAATTATTATTACCATCAGTGCAATTACAAATCCCGAAAATCCCGTGTTTATTTGCCAGGAATCCCGGGATTTTCCAAACCTAAAAAGGCCGGGATCCCGGGATTAACATTCCTAATAAAAACATATTAGCTCGTTTGTATGTACATATTTTAGCGATTCTTGGTTTGCAAGAAAATTTAGAACACCAAAAAATATTGTGTTTTGCAATACGATTTTTTTTTTTGTAATTTAACGCACATTTTTGGCGTAAGTATGAGTTTGTGATAGACTTACTATGTGTAAAATCCAAAGCTTTTTTGAAGTTTTGATCTGTAAAAACCTGTTCGTATATCTATGTGTAGGTATGGACATACGCATTTACTAAATTGTCTGCAACTACTGGCCTAGATTATTTTAGTAAAGCGATTTTTTCGCAAAGTCAACATTACAAAGTGGTAAATTTTTAAGATGCATTTAGTCGTTGCAATTTTTGTGTAACCACTTGGGAGTACCACACGTATATGCTAGTATGTATGTATGTATTACATATTAGATGGCTGCATAAATGGTTTCGAATGGATCAACCGAAAAAGGAATACAGCGGGGGGCTTGTTTACTTTAAATAGATTTTTTCTTGGCGGGTTTTTCGTTCAAATACACTTTCAGTCTGTACTTCACAGATGC
>NW_016164305.1:11891-14878 GCF_001687245.7 Rhagoletis zephyria | reverse complement strand
TTTTCAAATGCCCAATTTGATTTACGTTCATTCAAACAGATTTCAGATTGAAAACACATTTCGTTGCAAATAATTAAAAATCGCTACCATGGTAAAACCACAAAGACTGTTTGAAAACATATTGTTCCTTTTTTCGTCTGTTGATTTTATAACTGGTTCGGAACTATAGAAAACGGGGTGCAAAGCGAACTAGATCCCTAACGTAAACGTACGTTAACGTGTCAGCTGACACGATCAAACTTATAAGATCGCCATACAAATGAAAACTCACCACCGTGTACGTGCGACGTTTACACGTCCTTCTCTCTCTCTCTACCAACAGTAAATTTTATATGTTGCTACGTCGAACAGACACGGCATACGTTCACGTCGGTGAGTGTGGGCACCTTAAACTAGTGCTGCAAAACCATCGATGGGACCATCGAGTTATCGATGGGGCCAATGCTTTAGCCACTATCGATGGATTTTGAAACCATCGATGGCAAACTGTTGTGGCGAAACTTTTATTTTAGTTTAAGAAAACTAAATCAATATACTGTTTTGATTTGAACTTTCTTAAACTTTGTTTTATTTTGAATTTTCTAATACTTACCAGGACTATCACAGATTCAATCGTAGTCCAATTTTTTATCTACAAAAATGTTATCACTGAATCCGAAGAGCTGCGAACGTAGCGTATACTTTGAATACATATGTGCGTTCATAGCATTTTCGTAGATTTCACGAAAAATAGGATTACCAAGGCTTCTGTGATAACCCCCACTTATAGCCTATTTTCCCCAAAAGCTTAAGAGGTTAGGTAAGTTGAAAGAATTTTCACATATATAATTCAATATAATGTTTGTAAATGACATAATATTTGTTTAACTCTTTTCTATTTAACGGGTCACCCTAATAAACCATCGATATTATCGATGGTTGTCTATAAAACTATCGAAAACCACTATCGATGGTTTTGCAGCACTACCTTAAACGCCAGTGACAGTATTGCCGTTGCGCGACTAAAGGGGCAAATTGACCCTTTTAAAGCACCAATAACCTTTTACCCGACTTCGTAAACATATTGACTTTTTTTTAACCTTTTCCTAAATTATGTGCGAGTTTTCCCTTTTTTCTGAGATTACTTTAGCAACTCGATTTCGATGTTTGCAACCCTGTTTTGAATTTTGATATTATGGTTACTAGTATATGAAATATGTAATGTAAGCCACGATCTTTTGGTTTAAAAGAAATAACTACTTATTTACAATATATTTCAGTTAAAACCTTAGGCTTTTCTTTTATTAGTATAGAAAAGCAATAAATATGGTGCCCCTTTTTATCCTCAATGATCTTTTTTTGCGACTTTCTGAAAATTCTCAACGGCAACAGTGGTCAGTGAATGCAACAGTCAGCGAATACTTGGCCATTTCGTCCGCGACCAAGGTAAAAAATTTCTTAATTAAGCTAGAGTCTTAGGCGTGTCCGAAGAGCTTCCTTATTTCGAAGTTAACTTCAAAAATATATATATTTTAACCACACATCTATTGAAAAATACTCGAAATTGTTTCGAAAGTCCAAAAAATCAAGATAGTTTTAAATCGCGACCAGTCAATTGGTCAGATATACATAATTAAATTTTACAATAGATAGACTCGCAAAATCCTATTCCTTGGGCACCAAAATTTTCAGGAGCACATCTCTGCCCTAACAATTTTCACAAAATGGGCGTTAAGCTAGCTGGCAGGTGATGAGTGACACGGTCGCTTCTAGTCGCCTAGCTAAACAATAACGTCTCATTCGACTAGTTTTGTTAATACCGCGCATCGGCGTAGCCAAAATGAAATTTAGGGGGGCGGGCTCGACCCTATTAAGCTGGCATTTCAGGGTACTATTTTATATATATATAAGAAAGATTTGAAAGTTAGGGGGTTATTTATTTTCTTTTGACTCTAGTTTTTATAGAATAACATTTTGAATTTCACCTCGAACTTCTAATTCTTCCAAATTGTTGAAAATTTTCATAAACGGTAATAAGCGTTTGAAAAAATTCGGGTCGCCATTGTCTTTTTTTTTCATCACCTCCTTTTTAAGTAATTCCATTCCGTCCTTTTCTATTCTCAGAAATCTAGCATCCATACTCATTGATGCACTCTTTTTTTTTAAGGGAGTTGGAGTGCGACAGGTGGAAAAGCGGTACAAGTATTGTTGGTGCTAGGCACACTGTTCATCAATACAATTTATTCCTCACTCAGAAGATCGCCAATAACCTGCAAATTTCCTTCAGTGGAATCTGTGCAACTGCGTCTTTGATGAAACTCACCATATCAAAATGTGGCCAGCTTATTTTAAATGTATGGGCTTCGGAACCAGATGTTAAGGGTATAATTTTCTGCAAAGTTTTTCAGAATATGTCCTTAAAATTTTTCCACTTTGTTTTTGCCGTCCGTCCTTAAAACAGAAAATTATAATATATGTAATGATGATTTTATTTGTAGGTTTCTTGCTACAGGAGATTCCTTTAGAGATTTGGTATTCGCTTTTCAATAATATAATTTCAGATAAATGCGTTATTATATGGAAAGAGCTTGTTGAGGAATACATGCCTATACCAACAGAACATAATATTAACAAGTAAGAAAGCCTAAGTTCGGGCAGAGCCGAACATTAAATACCCGGCGCACGTATTAAATATATGTTTTTCACCTTACCGAAAGCTACGGCTATATGGTAAGCCGGGGCGTATCAATTTTGAGTAAATTAGAGTCCTTAGATTTCGAAATTTTGAAGTTTCAAGCAGTTCTGAAATTTACCGTTATATGAGAAGCGGCCGTTATTTTAGTCCGATTTCAATAATTTTCAACGGTTTGCTTATATGTGGCAAGCACAATAACCACACCGAGTTTGGTACAAATTGGTAGAACGGTTACTGAGATACATATATGTGATCATAAGTGGGCGGTGCCACGCCCATTTTCCAAAAATTTATCACAAACGTATTTCTTGGT
>NW_016164305.1:8046-11582 GCF_001687245.7 Rhagoletis zephyria | reverse complement strand
GACGGACGGACAGACAGACATGGCTTAATCGATTTCTTTTTTCATCCTGATCATTTATGTATACATTTGTCTATATCTATCTCGATTCGTTTTGGCTGTTACAAACAACCGTTATGTGAACAAAATTAATATACCCTTGTGCACAAGTGCGCTCGGGTATAAAAAAGTGATAAACGAATATTATTGCCGGTGGGGGGTTTCCGAACTGTTTTGGTAACATAGACGGAAAACACTGTCACAATTTAATGTCCGTCGCATTCTGGGTCTAATTTTTTTAATTACTTGCATTATTTTTCTATTGTACTGCAGGCTGTAGCAGACGCTTAAAAAAACTTTATAACAATAGAAGTGGGAGGAAGAGGGAAGCAAAGTGCTCAAACAAACTAAATTTAATTTTCCCCCACCACAAGCACTGCCTGGGTCAAAAATTGTTGCGCCGAATTTCCTGATTGGCGACGAAGCGTACCCACTGAAAACATACATATTTTTGTTACGGCTATACCCTCGTAGAGATCTAAATTCGCAAACTGAATTATTCATTGAACGACGAATGAAGGTACCTTTGCAGGATCTACATTATCCCGATTGATCGAAGAAAATAAAATTAATGTTCAAAAACATACATATTTGTTACGGCCATACCCTCGTAGAGATCTAAATTCGCAAACTGAATTATTCAATGAACGACGAATGAAGGTACCTTTGCAGGATCTACATTATTCCGATTGATCGAAGAAAATAAATTTAATGTTCCCCCACCACAAGCACTGCCTGGGTCAAAAATGTTTGCGTACCAACTCAAAACATAGATATTTGTTACGGCCGTCGTAGAGATCTAAATGCGCAAACTGAATTATTCAGTGAACGACTTTCAACGGCAAGAATGTGCAATTGCAATTTTAACAAAATCGATAACTGCAATTAATCTAATAAAATATGCCTGCATATTGCACAATTCTGTTAACAGAAGCAGCAACAGGGCTTTGAATGTCAGAAGTGAATTAGCTAAGTATTTTTGGGATTTTAGGCACTAAACGTAAACGTATTAAATAATTAAATCAAATAAAAACTTACCTGTGCAACTACAAATTTCACCAACTTCGGTCCATAATTTTTCTGTAACATTCTTATTTTTAAAATTAGGTACTCTATCCTGCCACAGTAACGACCGACTTTGTACACACGAAATAAATTGCTCTATGTTAACTTTTGCCATTTCTTTACTGTTTGCGGCGAGCGGCTTAAGATTAAAACATACATATGATATACTATTGAAGCGACCACGCAATGAGCGGCATTTCTGTATGGCGCCGCCCACCGCTCAGCCGCTCATTGCGTTTCCTCGGCCTAAGGTGGCGGTATTGCAAAAATGGAGAGTGAAATTTTTATACGATTTTATTTCGATTTTTTAATTCTCTTTGCCCAAAGTTTAAATTTATTTGCCCAAAGTTTAAATATACTTGCTTGAAGTTTAAATCCCATTGACCAGAGTTTAATTTTATTTGCCAAAAGCGGGAAGCTTTGTGACAATGCTATATATAAATACTTTTTTTTTAGAACATCCGCAAGTGACTCTAATATATCTAATTTTCTTTTTTCTGTTTCTAGCTTTTTTCCTCATTTTCTCACTTTCTTTTAATATTCTCTTCCAACAGATTTTTTATTTCTGCATCCCTCTTCCGTTGGTTTTCAGCATCCCTGTCAAGCTTCTCCCATATAAGGCCAAAATTACTTTTTCCCCTTCTTTGAGAGCAGGATGGCGTTACATCCGGGTTTTCTAAAATAAAAGGACAAATAAAAGAGAATAAATAAATCGGAATCAAAATCAGGTTTTGCGATTATGTTTTTTACCCGGGGTAGCTGGTGCCGACTGAGAACTTTCTTCCAGACTTCTGCAGCTGCTTTCACTGTCTATGAGGTATTTTGGGTTTATGGTGACTCTCTCCCGAAGTAGGTCATCCAATTCACTGTTAAATAAATTACTTCATTCAATACAAAATACTTGCTATTTATCCAGTGTAAAAATAAAGAATTTCGTTATTTTAGAGACTGCTTCGGTACTTTCGGGACTATTTCAGAGTTAGTTTAGGGCTACTTCGGAACCAACTAGTTTGGGACCAACTGGTAATTTAAATACAACATACAGATGTATTTAGGTATGTTGGTTTATTCCATTAAAATGTTAGATAATTTTAACTTATACGGTTGACAAACGGGCTCGATTATTTGCACAAACAGCCTTTATTTGCTTTGCCTCATGCATTTTCCTCTTTAAAATGCGCATAAGCAGCCAAACAAATGCACGAAATTTTTGGGAATTAACTCGGATCCGGGCAGTTTTCGTTGACAATACTGGTAAAAAACGGCCAGTTGTTGTCTTTTGTACAAGTACGCAAACAAAGCACGCGAGTTCCGCGTCCGCGGTAGCCGAGTGGTAAGAGTTACGGGCTACAAGCCTGTAGCTGCCAGGTTCGATCCTCGGTTGGAGCGATTGCGAAAAAATTTTTTTTTTATTATTTATTTTATATTTTTTTATTTTATTTGATCAATATGTTTAATTTTACTTTATTTTATTTTCATTTGCTTTATTTTATGTCACATTTTTTATTTTACTATTAGTTAATTTAAATTTTTTGAGTTGAATTTTAATAAAAAGTCAACAACAACCAACTGAAAGCAAAGTAAAAAATATATAGAACTTATAAAAAAAAAGAATGAAAACGAAATAAACGAAAATTCAACGGCTCGTTTATCCGCATAACTGCCGTTTGTTAGGTCAAAATTATTATGCGCATATGTGTGCCAAATTATATGCATAAGCTTTGCCATCTGTCACAGCTTTTACGCTTGGTAAGGGCAAAATTGTCGATTTCGCCCCGCTTTGGAGTTATGTAGCTGAGCTTTTTTATATTGACTCTCCAAGCTGAAAAATTTAGTTTCCACTTGTGGCCAACTGAAAGCATAACCCTTATCCCGCAGCATGCACATTTGCCGCTTTTTCCTCAACTTTGCGCTTTTGCCAACTTTTGGTCGCAACTCCTTAACCCTGGATATTAAAAACTTCGTGTGAGCATCAAGCCAAGTCGTTTTTTTTATCAGGCGTTTCTTTGCTACGCCCGGGCTCAAAGCTGAGAGGCTCTTTTCCGTCTTCATCCGCATTATCTATTGCCTCACTGTCGTCTCCAGCGAAGTCAGTCATGCGCCCATCAGCACCAGCGCTAACTGGTTCCTCGTTGGTGCCCACAGGGGGGCATATAGGTATATAATCAGGATCGCCAATTACTCCTGGCGCAGTTGGAAGGGCACTATATTGCGAAATTTCAATTTCTTCGTAAAAGTTGTCACCAGCAGCATCTTGTACCACTTTATTTTTACACTCCGTATTCACAAAATTTGTATGTACATATATGTATATATATATGTATGTATGCATGTACACATGAACATGACCATACAAATGTTTATTAATAGTTTTTATTACTTTATTTGTTGGACTCTAGTATCATTGCTTACCATTTTGTACTTTTTGGAACGTG
>NW_016164305.1:0-187 GCF_001687245.7 Rhagoletis zephyria | reverse complement strand
ATAACTTCGGCTGCACGTTATTTTGCAACTGACAACGTAATGTGTCGTGGGAGGTGTTCATTTTGCGCTTTACTAGTAGATGACATTGGCACTGACATTGACATGACATTGAAAGAAAACATGGCTTACCTCGTAAGGTGCTTTCTTTTTTTAACAGTGGGTATATATAATACGCGAAGGCATTTTT
>NW_016164304.1:0-32223 GCF_001687245.7 Rhagoletis zephyria | reverse complement strand
GGCAAACTGGAACAACTTGGTAGAAAACCTACTCACAGTAGACAATCTGTTAAGGGCCGGACGTTCGCAGACGATATGCTCCACTGTCTCCTCCTGCGTTTTGCATCTTCTACAGATCTTATCGTTAGTTGGAGGCAGTTTATAGGCGTGAGATGCTAGCAGGCAATGTCCATTTAGAACACCCGCCAGTAGCTCTGTTGTACCTACGCGACACACCATCTTACGCAGCTAAGTTAGGACTAGTAAAAAGCGATAAATGTACGGCATGTGACAAGGGAAACACTAAAGGCACATTTGAACATCTGCTTTGCCATTGTGCGGCCAGATTTGCGTAATTCTTCTCACTGAAGGATACTGCGAACCAAAGAATTAGTACAACCAACCAGCAGTTAATCTAAGTGAGGTCCTGTGATCCTTATTTAACCCTATCCTTGCACAAAAACAAAAATTGCCCTATTCGATCTTATTCAGCAGAGAAATTACACCTTCCCCCCACCCACCATTACTCACAAAAGTTGAATATCGTTCGAACGCAAATTAGCTAGATCTTGAGAGCAAACCGAATTTGGAAAAACCTTCTTTAGATCCACCACTTTTTGATGCCTCCACGTCTTTGCTGAGTGAAACATTCACCTAAGCAGATAGTTACTCTCGCAGCTTGGCTGTCACTGTATTTGCTGAGGGAAATATTCATCTAAGTAGTATTTATCGGACAGTGGCTTCGGTAGCCGACAGTTGATGAGCTATGTATGTATGGTATCGGATCGATGGGCACCTAGTTTGACTAGTATTAGAAATGGTCAAAAGTCTCACTCATTTAAACTTCAACCACGTAACTGAAATATTTGCACCATGTAGTCCAAGTTATATTCTCCAAGAGAGAACTGACGATTATCATTGTTATATTCTTCGGAAAAGACTTCGGTTTTTCCATCTTAGTTTCCCCGATAAATTACTGGTAATTCCCGATGGATTAATTTAAAACAATGCAGCTGCGGAGCGCACTCCAATTTTCAATCACTCAGCTACATAGATTCATCTAAATTTGAGCGATGCATATTGCCGACTTTAAGGCGCGATTTCGGTTTATTGGCATTGATTGGTGATTTTGCATTAGTGGCTGAAGAATAAATGACAAGCAAGACGGCCGGCAAGTAAACGGTTACTTCTCCGAATTTTCTCGCTTATCTACTGCAACAAGCCTAGCCCTCTTTCCTAATAAATCTTTAGCAATAATTTTTAACACCTGGACGAACGAGCTCAGGCTACAGATCGGTATTCACGTCGGCGACACATGAATCACAACAGTGAATAACCAAAAACTGAGACTAGTGGGACACAGTGCAGACATGCCACAACAAAGTCACTCCGGACAGCCACAGAGTATACCACATACATACATAGTGAGTCACAATGTTGTCAGTATGCGAGCTCAACATCATGTTCAGCATTCAGTGCCTTGTAGGGTGCCACAGACCTGAGCACCCGAACAGACACTTAATCAAGACATAACCTCCATCTAGGTATCCCAGAGAGACTCGCGCAACTCTGGCTCAACAATGGTATAGATATTGTAGCTGTCAGAACTTTTACCTTTCCCAACTCAACCGGAACATACCAAACGAAGGTCCAGCATCTGGAGACTCCGCCCACGTCACCAACCCACGTCTTCGCATGTCCACTCAAGCCAACTCAACTGACACCCCACTTCCTCAAATTCGACCCGTTGGCCTTGATGGCAGATAATAGAAGCACTATCCGATCTGGGCAGGTCTAAGTACGCCGCTACAACTACAAGGTAAAACATCGTTACCGCAGGCCAACAACATCTACCCGTTGCATCTTCACCCCTGCAAATATCAGCCGTAAAATATTCCAAAAGTTGTTTACAAAAACTTTTTAAATTCCGATAACTGAGCCGAGTAGTAGACTTTATTTTTAAAATTTTGAAAGGCAGCTTACATGGTCAAAAGATACCAAACGCAAGTTCACAATTTAATGAATAGAAAAAGAAAAAACTCAAATCAGCTATCCATTTCATGGCCTGCACTCGCCTGGCACTTTACAAGCAATCCTGATTGTAGACGTCCATGTAATCACCAGCCACACAAGCCGAGCCAATGGGTGCCATTGCTTGGCAAACACCTGTCAGCTTTGTTGATATTTCGATGGCGCAGTGACGCTGTGGTTCAGCGACCGGCAAAGGCGGAGGTGGAGGCACAAGTGTGTCCGAATTGGCGTTGGCGGCAATATCGCCGCTCAAATGATGCTTCTGGTGTTGTTTTTGCTGGTTGATGGGTTGATGCATTTTCAAAAAAGTGCTACTGGCCATTTTACTATCGCCACCCTTGCCGCTGTTATGTGGCTGTTGCAACCACATAGAGGACGGCGACGGTTGCTGTTGCTTGTAATCGATTGCACGCTCCATTAAATCTGCATGCTCCATGCTGTCGGCATCCAATGGTGGCAGTTCCATTTCGTCGTTCAGTGGTACATCATCAATGGCGCTTTGCAGAAAGAGTTCACGTTCGAAGCGCGCTATGTCGCCTGGTGACATAGCCGGTGCTGGCATGCCATCAATGTCGGCATCCGCACCAGTNTTGTAATCGATTGCACGCTCCATTAAATCTGCATGCTCCATGCTGTCGGCCTCCAATGGTGGCAGTTCCATTTCGTCGTTCATTGGTACATCATCAATGGCGCTTTGCAGAAAGAGTTCACGTTCGAAGCGCGCTATGTCGCCTGGTGACATTGCCGGTGCTGGCATGCCATCAATGTCGGCATCCGCACCAGCGGCAGTGGCGGTGGCGGTGGCGGCAGCGGTGTTTGGGTCGAAAGCAAAACGTTTCAGCTGTGAGTGTAGGAAATGTGGTTTTTGATGGTAGTGGTTTTGTTGTTGTTTTTGTTGCTGCTGCTGCTGCTGCTGCTGAAGTTGCCTTTCCTGTGCATATTCCATCGATTTTAATAAACTGACACCTTCCAACATCAATTCGGCTGGCAGTTCAGCAGCGTCGACTGTTTGCCATAGCAGTGGCCAGCAGCAAAGCGACAGCTGCATACACAGCAGCAGACGAGTTGCCAATTGCAAATTCAGCGTTTTGTTTCTGCAGCTATAGTTGTTGTTGCTGCTGCGCCTCTGTTGTGGCCCGAACATCATTAGCGCCTCAGGTGTTGGACGTTTAATGCTTTCGCGTTTTGTAAGCTGGAACTTTTTGCGCGCTTACTTGGGTTGTTTGTTTTTGTTCTGTGCGCAAAATTGCTGACAGCTGTGGCGTATAAACCGTTGAATGGGCGGCAAATTGCTTTTTTGTTGCAAATTTATGCAATTTTTGCACGAAATCCAACAGTTTCCGGGCGTTTGTTATTGAACTTTTATTTTGTTATGATTTCTGATTTCTGATTTCTGATTTCTGATTCCTGATTTTTGATTTCGTTATTCACTTATTCGTTTTGCTCTTCTCGGTAAATTGCTCTGATTTGTTCTGTAATACTTCGCTTACTTTGCGTAAATGATGAACTTGAATAGAATCCGGAAGGCTTATATAGTTTGTTGCATATCATTAGGCGCGCGCTTGTGTTGTGTGCGTGAACGACTACAAGGAAGTAAATGGCGAGTGGGCTGCTGACGGCTATAGGAAATTGCGCGAACAAATACTTCAGTAATGTGAGTGAAGAGGAAGGGATATTAGGTATGTACATAGATACGTAAAAAAGGAGAATGCTTGTCAGAAATGCGGAGCGTTCGTAAATATGCTCTTGCATTTATTTTACAGTAAATATATGTATTTTCTTGAGTTGGAAAAGGCTTCGAAAAAGAAGACAAATTTAGAAAATTCTGAAAATAGCTCCTCAAGCATGTGTTTTGAAGATTTAGTCTCAAAAGACAAATATTTCACATAAACCTTTTGTATAATTCACAAAACCCGAAAAATGACTTTCAATATGTTCTTAATTTCTGGGACCGTAGAGGTTATGTTTGGCCTTTGAAATACAAATCATAACTCAAACGTTAAAACTGGATTTCTACTCTTCCGATGAAATTTAATCGTATTTTTTTAATATTTTTATCAATTTCTATATTAAGATATNGGCCTTTGAAATACAAATCATAACTCAAACGTTAAAACTGGATTTCTACTTTTCCGATGAAATTTAATCGTATTTTTTTTAATATTTTTATCAATTTCTATATTAAGATAAAATTGCCCATTTTCCAAAAATTCCATAATAATGTAATAGTACAAATTTTGAGAAAATTGGCGTCCTTAAATTTAGATGTATCGAAGTTTTAAGCACTTCTGAAGTTTACCGTTATAGGAAAATTTGGCGTAATTTTAATCCGGTTTCAATAATTTTCAGCGTTTTTGCTTTTGTGTGGCAAGCACAATAGCCATACCGAGTTTGGTATAAATGGATAGAACGGTTACCGAGATACACATATGTGGTCATAAGTGGGCGGGGCCACATCCATTTTCCAAAATTTGACCATAACCGTATTGTTTGCCGAAGAATTATTGCAAACATCAATTTTGTATAAATTAGCTTCAGTATTTACTGATTTATCGAAGGTTTCGTATTTCTGAAAATTACCGTTATACGGGAGATAGGCGGGGTTATTGTCCAATGTAGCCCATTTTCAATACCATCCGTCCTACGCTAAAAATAAGTACACGTACTAAGTTTCGTTAAGATATCTCAATTTTTAATCCAGTTGTCGTGTGCACAGACGGACGGACGGACAGACAGTCACAACCTAGTCGATTTCTTTTTTCAANTGCCCATTTTCAATACCATCCGTCCTACGCTAAAAATAAGTACACGTACTAAGTTTCGTTAAGATATCTCAATTTTTAATCCAGTTGTCGTGTGCACAGACGGACGGACGGACAGACAGTCACAACCTAATCGATTTCTTTTTTCAATCTGATCATTTATATTTACATTTGTCTATATCTATCTCGATTAGTTTTGGTCGTTTACAAACAACCGTTATGCGAACAAAGTTATTATACCCTTGTACTCAAGAGCGCTCGGGTATACAAACTTAACGTTTGTTATCGTTCCCTGCTTAATTTTTTAAATTGGTTTATTTTGCTAAAAATCCATAAATCGGTAAATTTAGTGAAAATACCTCAAGTATCGTCAATTTCTGTAAAATTTTGTCAAAATTTTTCAAAATATTTTCAAAAAGTTTTTAAATTGAGAAAATAAATTTGTCATATTTGTCATCTCAAATTAGGNTAGTGAAAATACCTCAAGTATCGTCAATTTCTGTAAAATTTTGTCAAAATATTTTCAAAAAGTTTTTAAATTGAGAAAATAAATTTGTCATATTTGTCATCTCAAATTAGTTAAAGGGTCTGATCAAGGCATATTAAATGTGTTGAATGTGCCTTTGGTGTAATTATTAGAAATAGTGAAAATATGTCAAAATGTTAAATGTTATTAAATTAGAAAATTTTCTATTTATTACAAAGTTTCCTTATATTACAATTTATGTTAAATGTCATAAAAATGTCAAATGTTGTAAAAATGTCAAACACAGAGATTACAAAAAATATATTTTTTAATTGTCAAACTATGCCAAACTGTTGAAAGTAATGACATATTTTGCTCTTTTTAATTTTTTTTTTTGTATAATTCTCTCGAAAAAAAATTTGAATGAAAAAGGCAAATGTCGCCATATGCGCCTTCGATGTTTAGTCACTGCATAACATGTAACAACATGTTGTGCGAAGCTTTTAATTTTCTGTGAATTTTTAAGACTTTCGTCATTCTAACCGGACAATTTTTTTTATAAATTACGTCGCTTAAAGCGAAGTTCTATTAAATGGATTCTACGGGAGATACAGTTATCGCATCATGATAAAGAAATTACTGAGAATCATTTTTTGATCATCACGAAAAAACTCCTACTTCTCTTTGGAGCACTTTGTGGAGTCAGCTTATCTGAGCAGCTGCCTTGTACGTAGTTCGTTTAGGTAAAATTTCGTAATTGTGGACCGCCTCCATGCCGGTAAAAGTGTTGCGGAAGTACTTCTTCTTGCCACCGTGTTCGAATTTATAGTGACGGAATCAAGTGCCCTGATAGCTGCTGGACTATCTGAGTGCTTATCAATAAATATATGTACATATGTATATATACATATATATTTATGGTGATCGCTATATGACATAGACTGTCAGCTGCTGCTTGTATCTAGCGGCTTGGCCTAAAATACACTGCAATGGTACGGAAGGCGTAAGGACTCCAGTACTAGTTGTTCAGACTATACTCGTTGGCCTACTCGTTGGTCAGTGTGAACCGAATAGAAGTTTCATGCCACGGTATGCCAGTGTGATATCTTTTATTAAAAGTGAGCGTAGTTACGCTGTAGTCCGTTTAGTTCTTTAAAGTTTTGGTTACTGAGAATGGTTGTACGACCGTTTCCCTATGCTTTCCAGCTAGTAAGTTTCCGCAGACTTAGGACACCACTTATAAAGACTAGTGCCGTTCTTTGTACCTTCTGTTTTTATATAGGATTGGCCCCCAAACGACTACGCCGTAGAGAAGTATAGGTCTGGCTACTACATTATACAGTCAGTTTACTAGATTAGCGGGCATACCTCACTTTTGATCAGTAGCCTATCTGCAGCTGTATATGGCTATTGTGGCCTTGTGCATCCTTTCCTGAGTACTTTTTCATACAGTTCAGTTTTTATCGAGGATTATATCCAGATACCTTGCAGATTCACTAAGATTAAGCGCCCTGTTTGGTAACACAGGTGTTTTTAGCTTGAGGACCTTGTACTTTCTGGTAAGAAGTACCAGGTCGGCCTTTTTTGGATTGACTCCTAATACGTTCCTTTTGGCCCAGTTATCGAACAGTCCGCTCCATCCACCACCTCTACTTTGATTTAAAGGAATTTTGTCGCCCTTCGTCGTTTACAACATCCTAAGCAGCACTTTTCTTATTGAAGACTGTAAGATCTTCGGAAGCCGCTAACGTATGCCAGTCGTGCAGTTATTTTAGAAAAACTAAGCATTTACTCAGACATACTAAGGGTAAATACAGTACGTTTTTTTTTAATTTTGTGGTTTCTACCATTGCAACCATTCGCATTTTATTAATGTGAATTTGGAAATGCTTCGAAATATGCAAATACAACAACGTATACACTGGACTGTGACTACCCTCACTGTTACAAAATTAGGGTATATTAGGTGAAAATGCAAATGAAAACTATAATGAAATATTTAGCCAGTAATGTCTCCTATTAATGACGCTTCAAATAAAGGGTTCTCCAAAGATCATTTGGTCTTTGGAAATAAAATTGACCCTAACCCTCTCAGGACCGAGTAGACGATATTTATTTCCCAAAGAGTTATTCTACTTATACGATTTTTTTTTTTAACTTTTATATTTGGTATTCCTAGCCTGAAAAAAATAAATATTTTATCAAAAGGGCTATTTGCAGCTCCCATGAAAAATCGCAAGAAATATTTTTCATTATTTCTGTTTCTTGAAAAAGTACTTTTCTTTTGCTGAAAATTTTCTTGAAGATATAAAAGTATGAGCATTTTTTTCTTGAAAGGTGCAAGCTGATTTAAGAAATTTTGATAGAAGAAATTTCTTGTCCATTTCTTGTGCGTCATTTTATATGATTTTTTTCGTATTTCTTGAGAGCTGCCAACCGCCATTAAATCTTTAAAAAATATATGAAAGAAAAATTGTCATCATCATCTTAACGTTAATTTAGCGTTTAGTTCATCGGAATTATGGGCCTGAGAGGGTTAAAGCCTTTTCAAATTTATTGAAAATCTTGTTGTATTTTAATGCTCTTTCAATATGTTGTTTTTTTTTGTTATAATTTTTTTTTTGCCTAAAGAATCATATTAATTAGAAAATATATATTTATATTGCTTTTTAGAAAAAGTATGTATTTGCATATTTCTGGATATGATTTCTGAAAAAAAAAAATAGAAATATGATTTTTTTTGTTTTAATAAAATACATTAAGATTTTCATGCAACGGCATCTGCAAATCAATTTTTAATTCTTTATTTACATATATATTTTTACTGCTAAAAGTACTGAATAACCTATAACTTATATGAAACACAATGTAAGATTTCAGTTTACTCCCAATGGTTCTGAAGCAAATTTTTTTCACACAAAAATGTTTCAACCCGAAAGTTAGCGACATCTTTTGCATATCTATTACACTCCATTATCTTGCAAACATTTTCCTAACAGCTCCAACGTCACCAAGTATGCAATGAAATACTCAAATAATCATTGTCACACAAGGCTCCAATGGCACATATCAGCGCAGCAAATTACTTTTTGGTGTAATAAATACCAAGTCTAATTAAACTTTATTGCATTTTTTGTTTCCAAGTAAACGCATGTAATCACCTAATCATATATGTATGCGCTCACATAATGCAACACGATTCCTGCAGGACCAAAAGCGCAAATACACAATGAAAAGATTGAGAAAAACTTTTTTCACGCACCACACAATCTACATATCCTATAGCACCATAATACGTACGGGTATGTATGTATGCACATATATGTATATGTGTTTGCGCCTTTTGCGCTTTTTGGTTCATTTATAGATCTCATTTCATTGCATTGACTTCATTACCAATTGCCTATATTTTTTTTGCTTATTTGCTGTTATTATTATCATTCTATGTTTTGTATTCTTCGTCTGGATATAATGGGAATTGTGTTGAAACCATAGCAAATCGCACAATGTGACTTTCACAAAAGAAAAATGCGTGGGATATTTGCTGAAGAATCAATTTCACTATTATACTAACTTACAATATAATCAAAATTAATGCAGGATATGTTGAAAGAAATATACCATAATAGAACAAGTATCTATATGATCATGTGCATATGTGTATACAATATTGCATAAAACAACGGGATAGTAATATGTACGTAGGTAATCAGGTAATTGCTTGTCTTTGATTTTACATAGAAATTCGAATACACCAAGATAACAAAGTAGATTGGCTGGCAGGAGTTAAATAATACTTATTACCAGGGCTGGCAATCCTAAGAGAAAGATTTTTTTGCATATATATGGCAGTTCTGTTGGTTTTTGTATAAATTTGACATAAGCGCATATTTTTTCATATATGGCATTAATATCGTACATTCTCTGAGATGATAATTTTTGCAGCTCTGTCAGGTGGTTAACTCATTCCATATAGCCCTGAATTGCCAAATCATATTATCGTTTATTTCATTGTGTACAAGTGGTGAAGTGTCACCCAATAGATATATTGAGCTTTCTGCCGCCGGCTAGCTAGCCTGTCAATGGCTTCCCGGCTGCGAAGCACGTTTTTGGATAAAATACTATATGCGGTAACTGCCTTAATTGCCGGCCGACTGTCTACGTATAGCTTTACTTTTGCATTGATTTTCGTTTCGGTGTAGATTAGCTCTGTTGCTATCCCCATTGCGAAAACCTTACTGCGCGCCTGACGTTCAGTTCCCGGCCGTAAGTCCCGGCACCCACTCCCGTAACCATTTTAGAGCCGTGCGTGTAAGCTATTGTCTTTACAAAGCCGCGTCGATCGTCCGATCACTTTTCAGAAGCCCATGATGAAGAATTCCCTTGTGTTCCTATCAAATGCAGAGCATTACCTTCCTGCCATGTATATTTTGCTTTGGAGCATACGAGAATTTTGTTTATTTATCGTGATTTTAAGGCGCTTACAATAAATTTGTTTATGTATAATGTTTGCCAGCCCTGCTTATTAAATACATCGCATTGAGTGTAGGCGCGCAAAATTTATTTATAAATGTATCTTTATTATGCGCATTTGATCCTTTTTTGGAGGTCACTAAGCTTCGCTCAACATGGCATCCTATCGCCTGATATGGTTATTTTTGAGTACGTAATTGACCGCTGCATGAGTTGATTCAGCCAAAGAGAGTACAGTAGATTTGCATATTCTGAATTTTGTAATTTACATATGAAAATTCATTTCGTTTAAAAATTGTCTACCTTCAAATGGAAGAATGTGAATTAATGAATGAAAAACATTCAAATCATTCAAACTCATTTTGGTTATATTTTTTTCTACAAACAAGTTTTTTCGTATAACTTGAAAAATTGCTGTTCTATACACATGAAAGCCTGGTACCGGGAATTGAAAAATCATTTATAACAAATTAAAACTGTGCATATAAAATTGACAACGCGAAAATGAACTGAAGTTGGGTTAAAAAATATGTCATATGGATTGAATTCGATGGTCGCTGTGTATGATTTTTCGTCCATATATTCTCCGGATTGCAAAATACTAGAAATACTAGTTGGGGTTGTGGTTGTTGTTGTAGCGGCACTACTAAGCCCCGCTTATTTCGGCTCATCCTTCAATCATTGTCGTCAAGCTCAACTAATGGTGGGCCAAGGAAATGGGTTGTTTCAATAGAGTCGGACCAAAGGGAGAGGGGTGTTAGTTGAGTGGGACTGAGCTGGCATGTGAAGAGGTGGTTGAGTCATTGGGGATATTTTCAAATTCATATTCATAAAACAATATTGTAACTCATATTCATAGAATTATTTTTACATTGTTTGAACGTTCCTATGTTAATACTCATATCAACGCACCTATTAATTTAAATTCAATAAAATGCAAAGCCAATCAAATTCATTCGGCCTTTTCAGCTAAAACCTTCTATCATTTATTTTTCAGAAAAAACCTATTTTATTTGTAATAAAACTCAATTTTCGGAAGTACTTTCAACTAAGGCGAGCTTACGTAAATCTTAATATTTTTCCAAAATATTTTAGCGGAGGTTTTAAAATATAATAGATTTTTTATTTCCGATGGAATAACTGCATCGCACGTTTTTTTTTATCCACAACATTTAAAGTTTTGTATAAAAACTATAAAACTTTAAAAAACCTTCCCCAAAATTTCGAATGTTTTATTGAAAAATTGTTTAGATATGTAGTTTTAGGGCGCATAAAAGTTTAGTAGGACTAAGTGCAAGTTTCATATTAAAGATCACCGAGCCTGTGGACAATTACAGTCTCCAATATCTCCTTGAAAATATGGCAGTGTAGTCACATGGAAATGTGGAGAACCGATACGAGAGCCCACTCAGGGTAATATGAAGGGTCTAAGTATGCTATTAAAGTTTTTAAATAGAAGTGCAACTACCGCAACTTAACCCGAACTTATCAAGTATAGAACCAAATGAATTGGTCGTCTGCTTTTATAAACAAAACACAATGAAATCCGGTGATGATCGAAAAGTCAGTTCCACAAGGTGGCACTATTTAACTTCTGCTGGTTAAAACATGCCACTGAAAACTCCATCTGTTACAGGCAGCCAGTCGACGATATTCAACTAAATGACGACGTTAGTGGACTTGGTGCTTTGCTGCTAAGAGAAAACGATTATCTAAAGTATAGTATTTTCAAAGAGAGAAAAAATATACAAACCGACGTCCATACCAGTTTCGACCTTGACGAAGGTACATAGTAAGTTTAACGAACGTCGAAATTTGGAACAAAAACCACCCAAGTCTGATATCTTTCATTACGTTCGGTATGTGAAAAGCTAAGCCGACTTAGGACAGCTAAATATCCAGGTCTCATACCGGATAGAAAACTAAACTGGGGGCGTAATATCGCAGATAGACTGCGAAAAGCAAGGGGCATTATACTCTTCCTCTTGCAACAGGTCAATAGGAAAAGGATGGGGAATGGAACCAAAAATAATATACTGGCTATACGCGGTAGCTAGGCCAATTCTCTATCACGGCAAAGTGGTATGGTGGGACACCCTTGGGAAAGGAGTAAACTTTAAAAAGATGGATAGGTCCATAGGCTCACCATCCAAGGAACTGCTTGCCCTACTGAACTTTCTTCCAGTAGATTTACATGCGAAACAATTCGTATGAATAGTTGTCCGAGCCCTGCTCCCACTACAGCGGTTACGACTCTCCTACCCTCGATGGAAGAGCGGAAATGAGACACTCTAAGGAGTGGCGAGTCCGTACATATATACGCAGATGGCTCAAAGCTCTAGGGAAGGGTTGGCGGGGGTGTATACTCCGTCCACCTGGGAATCTCCCTTATATTTCATCTTTCAGACCATTGTAGCCTTTTTTAGGCGAAACTGATGGCCATCGACCGAGCCACAAAACAGGTAAAGTGTGATATGGTATCCCAAGCTGATATCCACTTCTTCATGGACAGCCAGGCGTAAATGAAATCCCTTATGAAGCAGTCGATGACCTCCAGGGTAGCCATGAAATGCCGCACATCTCTTGACGAGATGGCTGAGTCATTTCTTCGAAAGGTGATATCGGTTCTGGGACACTGCGACATTGAAGAGAACTGCAAGGCCGATGAACTGGCGCGACTTGGAACCAAACTCTTTATTGAGAATATAAACGACGAAATAGGAATACCCTTACAAACTTGCAACCTATTTATCTCCGAGAGGGTCACTAAAGTAGCGAGCGACATATGGCATGAGTATATCACACGTAAAACTGCTAGGAAACTATGGCCGACGCTCAGCCCTACACGCACTGGCCAACTACTGAGCTTAAGTAAGCAGAATATCAGTTTGATTGTATCTGTTATAACAGGACACAGCAATTGGCAGACAAGCATATCGACTAGGCGTACGGCTACATGACTTTTGTGGAAGTTGTAAAGACGAAGAAGAGAAGAAAACTATTCTGCACCTGTTGTGCCAGTGACCAGCTCTATCAAGACGAAGACTCTCGACACTGTGTAGACAGTTCTTCGATAACCTGGAGGATCTTAGATGCGTTAAAATCAAGGATCTTCTAAAATTCCTACGAAATTCAAAATGGTTTTAGGAGGGATTGGTAACTACTGACCCTACATGCGGAGCGTAAGTGTCTCACAGAAGACGGCGACAACTTAGCCTTACCTAGGACAGCCAAAATGCGCTGGTGGCATACATTGGAAATTCTTCAGACCAGAATGCTAGAGAGACAGTGGCGTATCACCAGGGGTTAGATGAACCCGAAGCGTAGCCGCGGATTGGAAATTCATGCACCAGAAAAGCAGATTGAAGCCTAGGTCGTTCCCATCATCAAGCCAAAGCGAAGGTGCCGACTGGAACCCAGGCCATTGCAGCCGCCTAGATAGTGCGGCCTCGAAATTCGTACGCTCGAAGCGTTAGCGCGGATTGGAACCTAGGCCGTTCCGACCGCAACGGCAATATACATACATACCTACGTATATGGGTGTGAAGCTAGTCTCTCCTGTAAGCCTGCCCGAAGTTATACCAGCAACAAAAGCACCAATAAGGCATGCCATAATTTTAAGGTATTTGTTCTTACTAATTATATGTAAGAGTAAATTATAAGCTTTATCGATATCTTAGAGATAAATAAATGGTATAAAAAGACGTGGCAAAACCTACTAGGTGTAGCCCAGTACTGAGTACATCCGACTGGAAAGAACGAGCGAGTTTAGTGCTCAAACCCCTTCCCGACGAAATACTTGACGGTGGTCCCATGGGAATCGGTAGTTGGACCGTAGGATACTTAGTTCCGGTTAAAGTCCCGTAATAACGGGTATCGGGCTTTCGATTCCTCCTCGTTAAACTTAAACAAAAAAATGTTCAAAGTGAGATCACAAATAGGTTGACTCATTATGAAGATCCGAATTCGGCGGAACTTATTTTGTGAAACAGCCAATCAAAAGAGAGCTACCGTGTGCCGTAAGATTTACTTCGATTCCCTTGTTATTTCGCCGGCAGATTTGGTAAAATTTAGGCTAAGTACTGAAATAGCCAGGTGGCAATCAGTGGGCTGGGCTCACTTCTCCTTTGTAATTACGAGTATTAAAAAGTTTATACATTTTTTAAACAAAAAATTAAATTGCAGAATTAATAATAATTTCGTAATAAAAAGCATGTATAAAGTATGGGAATATTGCTAATTTGTGAAAAAACTTTGTGATTCAATTATCTTGTAATTAAATTTAGAAATTTGAATACCAATCTATAATTATCAAAATCCATATTTTCAAAATAGCAAAAAAATTCAAATTTGTTTCTCTCTTTTTTCTGATGATGAGACGTACGGAATCACTGCCCAAGGGGAATTGATTTCGTATTGCTGTGATTAGCGTGACTGCCTCTATTATTTGCAAATCTATTATTTGCAAATCTATTTATATGAATTCAATTAGAAATGTACTATGTACTTGTTTATGTTGTCTGCCATTAGTTTTGGTCTATTTTTAGATGCAGCATATATACTCGTACAGTATGTACATACATTCATATTCTACAACAAATAACTGTCCATTTTGTGTATAAATAGCTGAGCAAGCCGGAAGCTATTCAATTGCTTTTTGTGTCTTGAGGATGTTGCAAGGAATTTCCGGTGTTTACCAAATCATTTGGCAGGTAATGTAGAGAAAATACGACACATGAAAAGGTATATTTGTACAGTTTGTGTTACTTAGGAGGAGGTGAATAAAATCTTATTACATTACACGAGCAATTCTTGTATATAAATATACGTATATATCTATAGGATTCTCGGAAATGGCTGTAACGATTTTAATAAACTTTTTTTATACTTTTTTGCATTCTAAAATTATTTAAATAGGTATTATCTCCGAGAAGACTATTGTAAGGTTGCCACCTATTCGAAATTCGTTACAAATGAATTAAAACATCATAATTTGGGTATCAAATGGGAGGTATTTTAAAATTCCCTAACTAAAAAAATTATTTTAATAGGGTTACCACCTATTTTGAATCGCACATTTATTTGATTTTTTGTTTATAAAATAACGGTACTATATTACTATTCATGAGTGCCAAGAGAAGGTTCTTAAACATTGCTTTCCCTATATAAATACTAAGTGTTAGCCGTAAGGATATTAGTGCATGGTTGCCACTTATTTTCGGTTATACACAATTTATCTAAAACATCGCAATATGGACATCAAGTGAAAGGTATTGATGAGAACTTTGATCCGAAAATATTTTCGATCAGAGTTGCCACACTTTTATGTAATACAAATTTGTATTTTGTTAATTTCAATCAGCAGTTTTTTGTATGTATACACAGTACATATACGCTCAAGATATGTTCTATTTATTCCAGCGTAATTCTAAATAGGGTTGCCACCTAAATTTTAAAGTAAGAAATTTACTTACTTTATAGATACTAAAATCAAAATTTTTTTAAATTTATTTGCAAAATATTTTTTCAAAGCTATCTTAATGACCAGTATTTGAGACACGAACCTTGAAAACATTAAAAAGTATATGCACTCCGAGAAAATCTCTGTCAAGCTGGTATAGTGAATTATTTCAGAAGGGTAATAAGCCTAGAAATTTTGTCAGGAATCTTCGGTACTCAGTTTTGGACAATTTTTATTTATAAATAAGTGTTAAACAACTTAGCTGTCTGCAGGGGCAGACCAAAAGATTTAAAAAAAATAATGCTTTTTTTTGATGAATATATGTAAGTACATGGCATAAACTAGAAAAATTTTTGTCATTAAAACATAAAAAAATCAAAAATCAACGAAACTTTTTAGCAGCTTCAAACCAGCACATACTTATAGTGAAAGTACATAACATCCATTGCGTCACCGTCACCGTCAGTTGTCAAAAAGTTGAATCGGTGTGTTTGTTTGAAGTAAGTCACATGAACAAAGCTGATGGTGACGCTGACGCACAAATTAGATCAACTTTCAACTTTGCTTAAGCGTTAGCTTCAAGTGACAACTATTCTGTAATTTGTTTACATATTTGAACAAAAATTTTTTCAGTTTGTGAAAAATTTGCGATTTTTTAAAATAAATAAATGTTTGCAAAGAGCAGCAGCGATGAACGGATAGTGTGTAACTTGCCGCATAAGCACCGTTTACGCTGACATTGACGGTGACGGTGCGTCCCAAAATGCACGTTGTGTACTTTCGCTTTTATTCATAGAAAATAAAGTAGCTTTACAAAAGGTTTATAAATTTAAAAATATACTCATGATTCGAAATTACTTGAATGATGAATAAAAATTTATTCAATCATTCGAAAGTGCTTGAATGAAGAATAAAAATTTATTCGTCATTCAAAAGTAGAAAAATTATGAATAAAATTTTATTTTTTATTTGAATAATAATTCATTCAAAAACGCCTATCCCGGAATGACGAAGATTTCCGAAGCAAAAATTTACGTTTAACAATTTTTTTTTTGACACACTCGAAATTCATTATAAAATTGTTATATACATGAAAATAATTAATATATACATATACATATGCGTGAAGAATACTGCACAAAAATATTCCGCGTAAATATTTAATTACTTTTAAATAATATAACGTTTAGTTAGGGCGTGCGAGTAGTGTGTATTGTACTATCAGGCGTAGGGAATGATTGTTTCGATGACTTTGTCGACTGCATATTCTAGGTTTTCTTACTTCAATGCCATGAATGAAGCGGAAGCTTCCACGAATAAAATAACTGAAAAACGAACTTTTAGATCGCTCTAAAATACAGGCGGTGGAAGCGATTACATTTGTAAAAGTTAAGAGAATCTTTATATTTATTCAAGCGTTCGTTGAAAATGATCTATAAGAAATCAAAAAAAAAATGGTTAAAATGTGTTTTTCATTTATCTCAAAACCTTTTGGGGGGCCAGATTTATTTTTTGCCCCCGTGGGTCCGCCCCTGGCTTTGTTGCCTGAAAGGTAAGCGTACTGTAGGCATTTAACATCAATAGCATGGTAATAATCCTTTTTTAATACGACGCTCGCCTCTATTCGAAAATATTTGTGACATTATAAAGGCGTACATAAGTGCGAGCTCTAAGAAATCACTAGGAAAAATGTGCTATTCAAAAGAAAATGTTGTGGATTTTTTTTTTTTTGTTAAAGCGAGTAATCTAGTAATAGCTTCAGCAATCAAATCATAATTTAGCTTGTCCCAGTAATTTACTTCTTACGCTACCAAATACAACGTCTGCTCCTGCCAAATACACACTTCCTATACGAGTATGCTGATGCTCTTCTCTTTGATTGTTTGTGTGTTCATTTATTTAGCATACATATTTACAGCGTGTCTTCCATATTGTGACAGTCTGTCAGTTGAACAGCTTCATTACACATTGAAATCGTTCAAGTAGAAAACGTAGGCGTTGACGATAAAGGCGCTATTAAAAGTAATTTCCTACTATTGGGCGGACGCATAACATGCTTTGGTATGTAGCATATTACTACTAACTAAATATGTAGGTATCATGCATGACACGAGCGACAGCCATTAAGATGCGTATGCCTGGTGTAATGTTGATACTGATAATGGCAATATCAGGCGACTGACTGATGACATGTATGTACGAGATAATTCCAAATTGTTATACTTACATGAACAGTAATGGGGGGAAGTGCTTGAAATATTGTAAGCTACAGCTGCAAGGAACATTAACCCTAAACGGTTATAGTGGAGTCCGCGCGACGTATGTAAAATTTACGATACCAATTAAGGGTTAAACGGTACCCACGTGGTACCCAAAAAAGTGTTGCCAACAAAGATTCCCTTCTTTAAATTTGGTTTAAAATAAAAGAATGGTTTGAATATATGTACGTAACTCCCTTTTGGCTGTCTTTAGGGCGAGCGATATGTATTTATACATACCTCTATAACTCAGGAATCCAGCATCTCTCTCCGGATTGGCTAATATAGTTAAAATATATTGTCTTAAAACGCATTCAAGAGTTTGCTAGTGGTATCGAAAAATGTTTTTTTTAATTATATAGATAATTATTTTATCGATAGAACGGTATGCCAACTAAAATATCGATAATAACGAAAATAGGTGTCCCTTTCAAAGAACTCAGGTATATACAATTGACGGAATCGATAACAATAGCGATAGCTGCATACAATATTGTAAGTAGCGATGGTCATCTGCAGTAACGGCAAAAATCAAAACTCAAAAAAACACAACCCTTACTAATACTGTTAAGGGTCTCATATCTCCAATACTTGACTAATACTTAATACTTACGTTAGTAATCCTTACTATTAATATTAGTAGTTAGACATGCATTAGCCAAGGATTAGAGACACAAGCCAATTAACAGTTGTAATGGGTTCTTTGAGTTTTGAGTTGTGACGTTATTGTAGACGACCATCGTACGAAAATTTCGAATAAAAAAAAAAAAAATTATCATGCAACCGTGATTGAAACATTTTATTAAAAAAAATGGCAACAATTTTAAAAAAATTTGAACTAAAGTCGCAGAGTTATAGCTGGTCAAAGTCAAAGTTTTGTCGAATATGTCGTGGATGTTTTAATTTTGTACGTGAAACTAAATAACAGAGTGCGCCATAATGTTGATATTTTGACGACCACCCAACTGTACATATATCACTCATGGTTGGCAACTAAATGTCTGCCAGAGGTCGTTCTTAGCAAGTATCAAGTCAAGAGGTAGCAGCTTTAAAAACTGCTTGAATTCCGTAATATTTCTCTTAATGAAAAATTCTGATTTCCTTTACAGAATTATTTTAATGTGCATATGTATGTATGTATTTTCTATTTCTCGGATTGTCTTAAATATTTCAGAAAACCTCTGTTTAGTCGCACTGATTTCAACTAAGTCCGGAACAGGCGGTATAGTCTTCAATTACATTGCATAGCAAATATGTGGGAGTATGTATGTGCAACAAACGAAGCACCGCAAGAACATCTAGTCAAAATACGCAGCGAATTCTCTACCCACGTTATTTTTATTGTTCTCATTTCTGCCAACTTATAAATATGTGTACGCTTCTAAATAGCAGTGCGTTTAAATTTGCAAAAGACAGTTGAAATAAACAGTGATTGCCAAACGTACGTATACAAACATGAATGTACAGTTACATATAATAAAATTGCCAATATCACATTTTCGCGAAAGAAAAATCTCTAGTTTTGAACTGGTGCGCTTCTAGTACATTTAGATCCAGTACTGGTTCGCGATAAATTTCTTTTAAATGCAAGCAACTGGCGAATGTAACATGGCGATGTCCTAGGAAGTGTCAATTGCTCCTCCCGTGCATCGGTTTTTCGATAGTTCCGAACTAGTTCTAAAATCGACAGACGAAAGAAAAAAGTATCAGAATTTTTCAATTTCTTTGATTCTTTCGTGTGTTATTTATTAAGTTGTGATTTTATAATACTAAGCTATGAAAAAGCATCTGCGAAGTGTTNGCGATTTTAAGTTATTTATTAAGTTGTGATTTTATAATACTAAGCTATGAAAAAGCATCTGCGAAGTGTTGAATAGAAGTGTATTTGAACGAAAGACCCGCAAAACACATAGTATCTATGTAAAATATACGGGCCCCCTGCTGCATCCCTAGTTCGTTCAGCATCCCTTTTTCTATACCACCGAACCAGTTCTAAATTCGTCACTTTAGATATAGATTTATAGTGAAAAACTGAAAAAAAATCGTTTTTAAAAGTAGAACATTTCGCCGATTTTGAACTGTTGGCGATCTATCGGTGTAGTTCGTTTTTGGCGATAAAGACCTAGTACGGAATTAGAAACTCGATTCACTAGTTCGCGGTATCCCTGCAGGGTGGATACGTTAGTGATTGGCGTTGTAGTAGATATTACTGCTTACCTCTGCCGAATATGCGTACGACAACCGGTTTATGATCTCGCACGTAATTGTTGATGTCGAAAATAAAACCAAGTAAAATAATGACAAAAGTTTTGTATGTGTATAGTATGTACATACATATGTATGTAAAAGGAGGCTGAAAGGGCATGCTTAGTGAAAATAAAACACGCCCATAGGCGGGCGACCTAAAGAATCTACCAATTTATATATGCACATGCATACATACATCAGTAAGTATGTATATGTACGTATATGTAAATATCGGTGCGTTTTATTCTTTTGATCATTTACGCTGCTTTACTTTAATTTAGCGTGAACATTTTCGTGAAAAGCTGTAAAGTTTCAGCAAATGGGTGCAAATTGATAAGAACATAGCTACATACTAGTAAGTACATACATTTAGTACATAAATACATATGAGCAAATCACACGAGTTGTTTTTTTAGTGTCACTCCCTTCTCTCGGAAGAAAAAAAATGCTATAGCATTCTTTTTGCATTGATTTCAATCAATGGCGTTCCAGAAACAAAAACAATAAAAAATTAATAAAGTGCTTGAACAATTTTAGCCTTAAAACTTTAGGCAAAGAAGGACCAAAATTACTAATTTTTTCAAAGTCACTCGAAAAATCATGTTTTTTTTTAAATAACTTTGGGAAGTTTTCGAATAGAATTTTAATATTACAGGTAGTGAAAGAAGGCATCAAATATAGCATAGCCGTTAAGTTTCAGGAGTGTGCCACCAACTTAAAAAAACGACAGCACGCAGAATATTTATCGCAGCCGTTTCGTAATTTTTTAAATGTAACGAGTTTTTAATTTTAAAAGTTTATGATACCGCAAAATGTCAACATTAAACGGTGAAAATGTTCATCTTGCCAAAACGAACCAATCTAGAGTAATAATACTAGCGTGCCACCAAATGAAAAAACAAAAATTACATTGATTATAAGGTGACAATTTTTATTCGTGAAGAAAAATACAGAATAATATAAAGTTAAGGCGTGCGGGTTCATGTGTCAGCTGCGAGTGTATGGTGTTGCGGGGCGTAGCAATTACATACACAACTATGGCTTTTTATTTTGAATTTTTTTGGTATATCTTTTTTTAAGTTTTCATTTAAGTACAATTTCGCAATGGATTCTTGTTCTTTATGTAAAACTGAAGAAAATGCATTGTGTCAGATAAGTGTGCCACCATTTTTGACTAAAATCACGTTTTTGTTGCAAGATTTGCGCATATAGTTACATACATAAGTACATAGAATGCCTACATTCATACAAATAAGTTCGTCGCTATGTGTGACGCTTTAATAATAAACATATTTTGTGTCTGTGGCGCTCCTTGGATTGAAATTTTTACTGCTGCCGGCAATGTGTTATTTTATAATTTTTTATACACCATATTACGTTTTCGTTTAAAATGTATCTTCAGCCGACACAAAATATGCGTACACACCTTTTCACATAATTTAATAAGGTAAGATTTAATTCAAACTTTTGTTGTATATTAAATAAATATGCACAGAATTTTGTTCACAAATTTGTTTAGAAGAATCTGAATGTGTGAAATTCCAGGAAATTATCAACATGAAAATAATTCTGGCACAAAGAATAGTCACGCCGTGGACAGCACAAGAATTTATGGCGTTGCTCACGGTAAATTTGGCAAGACAATTACACGATCTTGGTAGTAATTAAAGTGTTTTTGTGACTTAAAACATCCAGTGCCTGAAGGTATGCTACAATCGGAAACAACTGTGGCACCAAACTGAATACAAAGCTCATATAACGGGTGATTTTTTAAGAGCTTGATACCTTTTTTTTTAAAACAAACCCACATTTGCAAAAACGCTTCATTTATGTAGGAATTTCGTACACGGCTCAAATATCAAATTGAGAAAATAGTTGAAGCATGCAATAAATTTCTGGCACCACAGTCCATGCCCCACTTAATCTGGGAAAATGCTCTAAGTACTTAGTTCTGGTTCATGGAAAAGGTTTTTGTTCGCTATTTTTGGAGGTTATCAGGGCCTGAATCAAGGTGTTAGGCGATTTAATGTAGCGAAGATGAGCAAGGTTCGTCAAGTCACTAGCGGATCCCGCAGGAATGCGTCCGCACCCATATTTGTGGACGTACCCATATTTGCGAATTTCGTAGGGTGAAAAACTAAGCAAAAATAAAAACCATAAAAACCAAATTCGTTCAAAGGAAAATCGGCATGCAAGGGGCTCATCCTTTGAAGCAGTTGTGAAGGCGGACACTTTGACACTTAGACTCCAGTAGAAATGGTGAAGGCTGATTTGTCAGCATCGCGGAAAAGATACTGCAGGATACGCAGATATGTAAGGGAGCGAATGGGTTTAAAGCAATGATCGCTTTTTAAATTATAATAGCACTTTTTAACCCTGAAATTGTGGCCTACAGTTCTAAGTGAAACAGCGCTACTGGTTCTGCTGATAAATAGAGACGCCAATGTCTTTTTGGAATAAATCACTTAGAAGAAGACGGTTCGGCTTTAAAGCAGTAAAGACCGCCACCTTAATGCGGCTGATATTTAGCTTGATGGAAATTGAGACGAACGAAGCGACTAGCGAGGTTGAGGTTGGTATACCAAATATACCAAAATTATATGTTACATATGTATGTGTCTGCTTTTTTTCATTTTCCATACGAATAATTTCTGTTATTTTCTTTCAATAGACTGTATTTCTTTCAATTTCACAAACAGAACGTGACGCTCATTGTTAAATGTATTTATGCAGCTAAACGTTTACTGTTGACGCTTCGTTGCCTCGGGGAGAAGGCGAGCTGTGTACGCGGTGTCAGTGTCATAGCTAAACGTGTAAAATGAGTTCGACGCGAAAGCGAAAACCTTCAAGGCATACCAACAGCCAAAATATTCAATAGACAGCTAACGAGGCTGACAGACAGCCAGACAGCGGAGATGTTGGTGAAAACTAGGCCCTTAGGACAGCACAAACCGCTAGGGGCTGCTGATTGGAGTTGATTTGAGTCACGGTGCGAAAATATGTTGCGTTAGGTAGAAAAACTTGCAAACACATGAGAATTCCACTATACATACATACATAGATACATGAGCGAATCTCTCAGCAGAAAAAACGCTTAAGCATTCCTCTGGCATTTATTTCAATCAATGGAGTTCCAGAAACAAGTAAACTTATAAATAAATCATGTGTTTGAGATATTTTCGAATCAAAATTTTTATTTAGGCGAATAAGTACCGAAAATACTAATTTTTATCATTGTCACTTGGAAAATACATAATTTAATTTTTTTTTAATCTGGGAAGTTTTCAAATAGAATGTCCATATTAGAGGAAATGAACGTAGGCATCAAATAGAATCCAAATTTGATCATTGACTGGATCAACGCAATGTGCTTTTTACCACCGCTAATTGATAGGCACCTAGAACGTTTCCGAAATACTGCTTCCTATAAAAATTTGCGGAAGATGTTTGAAATACTTAAGCCTCTTCCAGGCACAAGAGCAAAGTTTTACGCATTTTGAGTTTTCGAGATTTTGTGCTTTTTTTTAGACGAAAAACATAAAATTAATGAGTTGACCTAAACAAACTATTGCGCACTTTTTTCTTATAATTCAACCACAGTAAGCTTCTATATGTATTTTCATACATTTCGAACCAAAAAATTAGAAAAATAAGTTTAGGTTAGTTTAGGTAAGCTGGCTTGTCACCATTAAGGTCCATAGCGGTTCTAAATAGGCTACGACCACATTAGACAGCAAATCACTGAGTACCAGGTGCAGTGCTGAAGAACATCGCTTGTCCCTTGGTAAACTGAAACAACTTATTGTTTTTTGGCGGCAGCTTCCAGACAGGGCAGAAAGCCTGCTCCCAGGAAACTAATCCACAGTCCTCTAAGCACCAGACGCTCGCAGAGGATATGCTTCATTGTGTCTTCTTTTTTCTGCATCTCCTACATATCCTACCACTGGTTAGCGCTAGTTTAGGGGCGCGAACACCCAACAGTAGCCTCGCATTCTCTCTATTAAGTGGTAGGAGAAACTTCGTGCGCTTGAAATCATACGCTCTGCACATAATCCTACACTTTGTGGAATTTAGTTTTGGCCCACGCCTTCTTCGACTTACGTGTCTTGCACAGGTCGCGCTCCCGTTTAATTGCTCGGAAAGAAGTAGGCACTTCCTCTATCAGCATAGTCTCTGATAGATCATCTTATTTTGCAAGCCTATCGGCCTCCTCATTGACCATGACCACAGTGCGCCCTGGAACCCCGTACAGATGTACGCCGGTTGCCAGTATGCAGCACCTCTAAAGTTACCCTGCACTCCGCCACACTTTTTGAAGCAGTGTTGTGCGATAGAAGCGTCTTTATCGCAGCAGAACTATTGATAGGTTTTTGCTCAGCGGCTCTGCTGGCCCTTTTACGGTCAGTACTTCAACCTGGAAAATGCCGTAATGGTCCGGCAGCTTACAGGATTTCTTCAGACTTAGCTCCGCGCAGATGACTGCCGCTCCTACGCCTTTCTCCATCTTCGAGCTGTCTATATGTATAGGCATTCACCGAGCTAGCCATCGACGTCTACCATAGTGGCTTCAAAATTCCCCCATTTAGTCCATCCGCCTGAGCAAAGTTGACACTATACTACTGTGCCCGTTGGACTTGCACGCGATGTGCACTGTAACATTGAGGCTGGTGGCAGTTTTGAATGCTATATTTTTGGCCATTAAGTCCGCCGGCAAGAGATGCGACAAGGTGTAAAGTGCTGCCGTCGGTGTAGCTGCCGTCGGTGCTCTTCAAATGCGGACCATTGCTAGCTTAAATACACTTTATATTCTTTTAAGAAATGTTTTCTTCTCCACTACAATCCACCAAGCCAATACGCCATGTGAAAGAGAAGGCGATAAGCCCCAGGTATAGCCCAGTATGCATACAATGCCACTGATTGAGGCGACAGCTTGCCATCAAGTATTACTCCGAGTATGCCCCTTATCTATAGAAATGCGGTTGTAATGGAAACATTCACTCACAATACGTGTGCTGCTTGCGGGCTACTTGAACTAGAACATGTGGTGTAGTTATAAGTGGGCAAATGCGAATACCTCAGTCCAAAATGAGGTTAAGTGCATACCTACATAAGTAGATAAGTATTTGTGTAAGCGCTTTAGAAGGCGCTGGTAATGCTAAACTGCCAGTAAGTTGCTGACTTTGCATTAGGTGTGCTAATAGAATTTTTCCAATTTACTTGATACTACTCTGCTGACATTGATTTTTGGTGATTTAGGAATAAAAGAAATGCTGAAAATGTGAAGTATGCTTGGCCTTGATTTTTATTACTTTTTTTTATCTTACTCTCTTTTAGTATTTGAGCCTTTTTTCAGTCACAATTGCGAATCTGTTTGCTTATCGGCAATCTAAACACAACCTACAATTCGCAATATCCTCTCACTAGACAACTAACTTCCTACCGCCAAGGTCATATTGCGCCGACTTCAACGGATTTTCACTTTCATCAGCTCTGTTGGGTACATTTAACTAAATTTTTTCGCTGTCATAGGTTTAATGGAAGCTGTCAACCGCACTAAGCAACAACAACAAATAACATACGCGATTTATATGCAGACAATGCGACGAAAATTAAGATTGACATCGTCGCTGAAAGGTTAGTAATTCGATTAAAATGCGACGCGCTGGAAAGTGGCAAGAATCTATGATTCTGTATAAAGATGAACAAATGTAGAAATTAACGGATTCTTTGGTGGTAAATTTTGAAAAAAGGATAAAAAAAATGCTGAACGTTTGGTGGAATAGGCTAAGTCGTAATATATTTGTGCGGAATTGCATAGAAAAAGGATTTGATTTCACAAAACTCAGTTGATAGGATTAATGAGCTTGTGGCTGTTTTCATTAAATTTTTTTGTTAGTAAATGGAAAATCTTAATTTGAGTGACAGTTTTAGAACATTTTAATTTGAATTATTTAACGCGTGTAAGAATAAAGCATTAATATTGTCAGACTTGAAAATGAATTGAAAGAGTACAATGAAAAGCCGCAAAGTCTTTATTCGCGCCATTGGACAGAGGATGAATGTGAATAATAGAGGTGAAATTGGAAGAGTGAAAGGTTTGTAAATCCCAATTTCATATTAACAGCTTACTTATTAGGTAAGAGATTCGCGGTAGCATATAATATGCTTTGGAGTTTTCTGTTCTTCGTGACTCAGCCAGCATTTTGTTACTTGACACTTTCACTAAGATTTAATGGTTTATAGCTTACTCACTGCTTACCCAAACTTTTTTTAAAAAATCCAAAAATTGATTTTAATATTTTTTTTACGAAATTGTGTTATAACAATTCAAATTTTTTGTGAATATTTTTATTTTTTTGGATACACAAAAATGTTTTCAACCAGGTTTTAACATTTAATAACAGTAAATTTGCAGTTTTCTGCACTTTACACAAAAAATTTTTATACATATAACATATGAACAGTAAAGTTCAGTATTGGCCACTTCACATAGTCATAGAGTGATCGCTAAGAAGGCCCACATAAGCTTCGTTAGAGAGAATATTGGTAAATGCAGAGTAATATCAAGCAGGCAGAGAGAGCAATAAATACCAAAACTCCCGACTCAACAGGGACGATATGGACAAAAGGATATTCTTTGAGAAATGATGCAAGTTCGGACTAAATAGTAAGAAGATCTGGTATCAGACAAACCTGGTAAATACCTTTCAGCCACAAACTAAATATAAGGGCAGGACGTTAAAAGCTTCTTCCATCAAAACAAAGAAAATAAAGTTGGTTAACGTTTGGCATCGATAGACGCCATGTTGCCGGGGTTTGAGTGTAGGAACACGCATATTTACGTGTTCGTCTCGGCGAGGAGAAGGTTTATATCTAGTTAAAAATATTAACAGAGTTGCCACCTGTTAAAAATTCTTGTTCGACTAGTTAAATAAATTGCTGCAATATGGGTATCAATGGAAATGTGGTTGAAAAGCGCTTTATCTCTGAGCAACCTCCCAGGGTTGCCACCGGTTTCAAAAATCAAATTCAATTTTAACTTAGAGAATTAGATAATTCAAATATCTACTATCACAGTATAGGTAAGAAAAGGTAATAAAACTACATTTTTGTAATAATAACAATCTTATTTATTGTTAAGAGAATGTTGCAAGTATTAACTTGGAGTGAATTAGCGTCCTCAATTACTGATATATTTTCAACGTATTGATTTTCCATGTCAAGGTTATTAAGTGCAGCGAGTCTGGTACAAATTGATAAATCGGTTACCGAGATATACATGTGTGGGCATAGGTGGGGGGCACCTCGCCCATTATCCAAAAAATTATAGTAATAATCTAATTTAATTATAAAAAGTTATTACAAGAATCGATTTTAACTAAATTGGCTTCAGTAATTACTGAATTAGCGCAGTTTTCGAGTTTCTGTAAATTACCGTTATATGGAAAGTGGGCGTGGTTATCGCCCGATTTCAAGGATTTCTAGCAGATATGTTAGATATAGCCTAAGCAAGGCTCATACCGACTGGTGGTGAAGCGGATACTGAGATACAGCATTTCATCATAAGTGGGCGGGGCACTCCCATTTACCAAAAATTTCATAATAATCCTAATTTGTTTCAAAATTTTACCCCCATACCAATTTTCAACAATGTGGATACAATATTTACTGAAATATCGTACATTTATCTAAATTGACTTTTATCTAAATTTAAAAGCTTGTATACCCAAAACTATTTCTTTAATCATCACTTATATAACACCAGTGTAAAGAAAAACAAATGTTTATTCCGAAATATATAATAAAGTCGAGTTCGCCTTACATTCCTGCAGATTTCCAGCAACAGGACCGCAAGATCCTAGAAAATGTGACTTTTGCTCATATCTCGAAAACTATTATTATTTTTTTTTTTTAATTAATTGGATTCATTTCTGGTTCAACGGCCTCAAATTCATCTGAAAAGTTTAGTTTTGTTGTTAAAATAGATCTAAGGTAGTGTAACTATAAACTAGTTGCGTTTCTAGATTTTCCTTTAATATATTTTCTAAGTAAAGAAATACCACCTATCTGCCATTTTCTGCGGGCAATCTTTTCACATTACATTTGCCAAATTTCCAGGCTTTAAATTGAACAAAGAATAACAACACGATCAGTCCCGGGGATACAACAAATTCCTTAATATTCAACGAAAAAAAAAATACTCGTTGAAAATCTCTATTTTCGTTACATTTAAAATGAACTTTTGCTTAATAAAATGGTTAAAAAAATTTAACACTTAAATGCATTATTACCTGCTGTATGTGGGTCCATCACTATTTTTTAAGAATACAATGCAGAAATTAAAATATTAACTTAAAACCATCACGATCTTTCTAGAGAGCCAAAATTTATTTATATGCAGCGTTAGAATATTCTGTTTCCGGTGAACGGTGAGCGTTCGCTGTGCAAGTTAAAAAAGTGAAGGGCACTGGAAAATGTTATTTGGAATTTTGTCAAATTGGTGTTTGGCTGCCTAAATCGTTCAAATACCCTTATGTGCAGCAGCTGCTTAGAAAACCTCATTGGTTTGGAGGTCTGCGGAGCTGTCATGTCCACATGAGGCCGTTATTTACCCAAGTTGCTCAGGTAATGTGTACTATCCAGCACTTTGTCAGTTCATTGAATGACTCGTTAACCAAAGTCGGTCGAAATAGCTCAAGTATATATAACGGATTCCAAACTTAGTTTATTTTCAAGACCGCACTTATTACTGGGATATAATTAGTTTTACGATCTTTGCAGAGACAATTTAGCAGTTCTTTTCGCAGAAGAACTAGGAGGCGAGTGCCTTCCTCAACATCGAGAGAATAAGTTTTGTTAGAGCGGGGCACGGCATCCTTCCAGAAACGAGTAGGTAAGGGTAAACCGAAAGTAAGAGTTAGAGTTAGTTTAGGTTTAGAGGACTGCCTCATTCAAACACTATTGCAAGGAACACTCAGGTTAAGTAGTGCATTCTAATATCATTGAAGGAGTTTCACCCCAAATAACTACGGAAATTACGACCGGCGGCGATGTTTAGTCACATAATCGCATGGGTTCATATTGAACAGTGACCTCTGAGCATCAATTTCAACACCAATATTAGGCACTTTGTCAGCTAAAAAAGCAAAAGGATCTGGCAAATTTTACTTGCCGTTTGCTGAGCCGACTGAAAGCCCATTTTCCAGGAATAACCTGCAAATTTTCACAGGAGCTCCTATATTCTCCCTCCCTGACGGGAATTCCCCCATGCTGATCCTTACTGGAGGATAGTGGAAGTGCTGTTTTGTGGATAGTACAGCTCAGTTGCCCTCCTAGCTGGTTTGTCTGTCTTAGCTCACAGGAGTGCCTCTGTGATCTGGAACTCAGAGTGCTTATCTAATCTACTGAGAAAATGTGTACATAGTTAGCTCATTTAAGGGCACTCTGCTTTGTGGATGAATGGTTTAGTTAAATTAAAATCAAATATGCTAGCCGACAGCGCTTTTCCAACGCAAATACTTTATCGTGACCATTTGAGTTTTTTTCAACTTTTCCTTCGCCGTTCTCATTTGGCCCAGTTCCCTAAATAATGGCTCTAAATAAAATAATGAGCCCTTTTTACAATATACTCGCCGCACAAGATCTCAATACTACTTGATTTTGTGGTCGTGCCAATCACTTTAACCTAAACATTTTCTTCTACAAAAAAATTCCGCAAACTTTTAAAATTTTTTCTCACATTTGTTATTCAATTATTGCAGCTGTTGTAAGCTGATGATGAAAAGGCATTGGCGGCGGTTGTTAAAGAGCTAATTCATTGTATTCTCCTGTTGCTGTGCCTCAACATTTCTAACTGAAACGTGCGCATTAGCCAATTAAATTGTGATTGAGCAGCTAAAAAATAGAGCAGGAAAATGCCGACATGATCATAATAAGATATATCCTCCTCGATGCGCACTTGCACTCCCAATTGTGATTGTCGCTTCTACACGTTGCAGTTAAAATACTAATTTAATTTAATATTTTTTTTCCAACAGCTGAGCAGTTGACATTTCTTGAAAGCGAACACGAGCATGTTCGCCATTTTAGTTTTCTTATTTTGCAAAAACTTTTCCAACATTTATTCACAAGCGGTTTATAAGTAGACATGCATATATATATATATACATCTGTACTTATGCCTTACTATTTTGCATATAAAAATGTTGAAATACTGGCAAAGTAAATAGTTAGGAAAATTACGGTAAAGTAAAAAATGAAGGAATGAAAACATGTAATGTAACAAACGAAGTGGGAATCTGGCAAAAAGCAGAAATGGAAATTGTCGACTGGTCACATTTCTGCTACAACTAACGGTATAAAAGCTTTGATGGCGCCAACAACTGCAAACAAATATACAAATACAACAACTGCTTATGCAATGGCAAAGTACAAACACCACTTAAAGTAACAACTTTGCAAGAAATAAAATTGAAATAATGCAATGAGATGTTGGACGAGTGGAAAAGACTAGGCGGGCAAAGTGTGGCGATAAAAAATAGTGCAGAGGCCGCCGAGGCAGCGGCAGCCGTAATAGCAACAGTTCAACGCTAGAAAATGTCACACTTAAGTGGACCTAAATTGTGCTTAATATCCATTAATGTGATGTCCATGACGGTTGAGCAAAGTGGACAAGACGTCCCGTCTGATAGCAAAGGCGACGGCGAAAGCAAGCAGCGAAAAAAGCAAACAAGAGCGACAAGATGTGCTGCAGTCAGCAAAGAGCTATGTATGTATGTGCTTGGAAGTGGAAGAAGTAACAGTACAGCGTTTTCGTCTTGACTTGAGGGCTAAACTTAGACGTAGAATAGGTACGCGATATTACTAAAAATTGTTTGTCCTATTTGATACCCAAATGACCTCTAACCTGAAATTGTGATTTGGATTCGACGAGTCTAAAATTCCATATATATGAACTTTGAGGTTTCCTCAATGATGTTTTCCCTACATGATCTTCAAATGACCTCGAACATGACATGATGGGGGCTAACAGACCCCGGATTCGCATTCAGTGCGTCAAATAACATAGGGGATATAGAAGTTTAGTTCAATATGCAGAAAAAAAAAACTTTTTTGTAAAACTTTGTAGTTAATTTGTCTTTAACTTTTTACACAGAAAGAATCCTCTTTAATATGCTAAATGCTCAAACTAAAGATTTCCTAATACTCCTTTGTTTTACGCTCATATTTTAGTATTTAATATAACTTATGTATACTATAACTAAATTCGACTTTTCAAGTAGGTGGCATCACTGTCCAAATACGTATTTTCAAAGTACATAAAACCCTTTTCTGCCTTTTTGATCTGACTCCCATATTGTGATGCATATTTTAATTATTTCATTTCCTCAATTCAAGTTGAATTTGGTTCTTAAAATAGGTGGCAACCCTCCAACATTTATTTAAGAATTTTTTCTTTTTTACCATTTTCATTAGTATCCATGGTGTAGTAATTTATTGCAAGGGTTAGCAAACATTGATTTTAATTTTATGTAAACAGGTGGCAACACTGTTAAAAAACATTTGGAACTGCAACTTCTTTTGTTTAAGACCAATATTTAAATGTCCTAATGGCCCAAATTGAAGTTAAACTTGATTTTTTCACCAGGTGGCAACGCTTCTACATATAAGACAGAAATAAAGCCATTAAGATCGATACCTGCGTTGCCACTCTGATAATTTTGAACCAAAATCGATAAGTTTTTTCTTTATTTATCAAATTTGGTTATCTGGGAATTTATTTTTTAATTTTGTAACTTTTTGGATTTCGTCCTACATGTCACATAGGTCAATACAGGTTCTGATTTCACTTTAAAAAGTGACACGTAAGAGTTTCCTTTTACGGTGTGATCTCTAACCATCTGCTTCAAAGTAGCTATTGCTATATCTACCGTGGCCTTTTCCGGAAGGTTTTGGGTGATCGTACCTTTCCTTGCCAGTCCGTCGGCTTTGCAATTGCCATAAATATTCCGGTGTAACCATATGAGTCGAATTCTCTGTAAATAAGTATGTTCAAAAAGCTACACACTAAGTAGCGGACTTAACTTTCTTCTATGTGAGAGTGGAAAGCTTTCAGGACTGCCTTCAAGCGTTGAATTTTCGAGATATTTTCGGCCACAGTTTTTTAGAACTTTGTCCATGTCCGCCTTGACGGCACACCTGGACATCAAAATATCCGGTTTTTTGAGGGTCCAGATTATAAAATGATAAAAATTTCAGTTCCTGAAAATTAATAAGCATTAAGTAGATTTCATAAAATTGCCTTTTAAAACTACTTATCTTACTTTCGTATTAAAGATATGCTGTATGATGTTTTCATAAAATTAGTTCCTTTGATTTTTTGATCATTGAACAATCAGCTGTTTGTCGTAATGGCGATTTCTATTATGATATGCTTGTTTACATTGCATGTGGCCAAATACCAAAATGAGTGAATTGCGTAAAAGAATAGCGTTTTCGTACTTTGTTTAATACAGCGAAACATGGATTGAAGGGATGTCGGAAAAA